>NW_027590430.1:145000-352713 GCF_964213995.1 Mustelus asterias
AAACCAAATTCCATAACATAGTTATCTAACCATACCGACTCATAGCCCAAATCATACATCCGAATCCATATAGAATAAACCATTAATGTCGACCATAAGAGGATGAAATTGGCTGAGATAACAAACAGTAAAATGATGGATTTCCTGCGACTCTCCATCTCAGGGTCTCTGGGATTCTCCCCACTGCTGTGAGCCCGGAGTCTCCTGCGGGCTCTGCTGCTCATTAAAATGTGTCTGACGGTGAAAACGTTGAGCAGCAGAATCAGGACGAACGGGACAGTCGGGGTTAGAATGTTGTGGAGGAACTCGATTGTTCCCCAGACCGGAGATTCCAGAACATCCATTGTGACATCACAAAACCAGGGGTCGTTCCACAGCTGATATCTATTTAATAACATAAAATACCAGAAGATGTTCTTTAAACAGCTCAGCACCGTCACTGTTCCCAGAACCACAGCCACCGATTTCTCACTGCAATATTTACTCTTCAGCTTGGGGCAGCAAATGGCCACAAATCGATCAAAGGTGAAAGTGACGGTGAACCAGACAGAACAGTCAGTGGCTGCAAAAAGCAGGACGGCGTGGATGTTACACACGGGGAGCGAGCGCAGGAAATCAAACTGTTCCCGATAAAGAATGGGAATGTGTCTGAATATCAGGTCGAGGATAACGACCAGCAGATCCCCCGCTGACATAGCCACCAGGTAACGAGTCACACATTTGGACAGACCACAGTTTCTGCTCGTCAGAGTCACAATTGTGATTATGTTCACTGTCAGGAAGGGAAATAAAGAATAAAATTAGACAGGATTCAGGGAAAGAAGTTACCATTTGGACTGAGGATGGGTTGAAATAAAAAAGAATGTACACACATAAAATCAATTAAATCTTTATTTTAAATCCAGCACGTCTTTTGCAGCGAGAGGAAAGAGGAGCATCCGGAGGAAACCCACACAGACACGGGGAGAAGGTCCAAACTCCACACAGACAGTGACCCAAGCCTGGAATTGAACCCAGGTCCCTGACGCTGTGAATCAGCAGTGCTGACCACTGTGTCACCGTGCTGCTCCATGGTAGCAACACAGTGGTATAGATTTGGGAGAGAGCTTTCCGGATAGTCCACAACATTGACCCTCACTCAGCTACAAGGATGAGGGAGTAAACCCTGACAGAAAATCCAGACTGGAGTCCTGTAGATGGTAATCTGTCGTCTCTCAGACAGTTTACTGACAACCACTGCAACAGAGCTGGGACCAAAGAGGGCTGGTTTGACCCTTGCCTCTGGACAATACTAACAATTGGCAGAGGGAGATCCTGATGCCTTGACAGCACAGAATCTCTATTATATTTACACAGAACTGTACCCTGGAGAGGAGATCACAGCATTGTGGCCACTGTTAGCACAACACAGGAAAAAATAGTAATCTCACACTCGATTGGCACAGATCACAACTTCCAGTGTTTGCTTTCAAGAGTGGGAGAAAGCTTCAGGGTTCAGCGAATCGCTATCGTCCATAATGCTCAGTGCGATTACTGCTGTCCCACGTTGGTCTACTGGAACAGTGCAGCTGCATCAGTCCTCTCTCGGCAGGATGGTTGCCATTCTATGCACCAGGTAAAACTCAAACAAAGGCCAGTACCAAAGGAAAAGCCAAGCAGGCTGCCTTAATGCCTATCGTCCGGTGACTCTGATGTCCAATGTTATGAAATGCATCAAAAGGTTAGTCATGGTATGAATCAGTTCCGGCTTCCCAGATTGCCTGGATCCACGACAGTTCACCGACATCCACAACAGGTCCACAATGCCATCTCCCTGGCCCGACAGTGAACCCTGGAACACAGACTCGTGTTTATCAACTACAGCTCAGCCTGCAACACCAATCGTCCTACGAAACTCATGTCCAAAGTCCGTGGCCTTGCAATTGGATCCTCCACTTCCTAATCCATAGACAGCAAAATTAAGGACAATGAACAACATCTCCTCCACAATCATCCTGAACAGCGGTGCCCCGTAAGGCTGCGTCCTCAGCCCCTTACTATACTCCTTATACACTGATGACTGTGTGGCCAAATTCCCCTCCAATTCGATTTCCAAGTTTGCTGATGACACCTGCAGTGGGTCGGAGGAAGAGACAGAGAATCTGGTGAACTGGGGCGACAACAATCATCTCTTCCTCAATGTCAACAAAGCAAATTGACTTCTGGAAGCCTAGTGGAGTACATGCCCCGGTCTACATCAATGGGATGAAGTTGAAATAGTCGAGAGCTTCACGTTTTAGGGTCCACATCACGAAACACCTTTCCTGGTTCCTCCATGACGTCCCTATAATTAAAAAAGTCTCTGAACGCCTCTATTTTCTCAGAGGTTTACAGACATTTGGCATGTCAGCTGCGACTCTCACCAACTTTTACAGATGAACCATAAATAACATTCTAGCTTGGTATGGCTTCTGCTCTGTCCAAGACTGCGAGAAACTTCAAAGCTTGATGAATGCAGGCCAGTCCATCACTCAAACCAACCTCCCACTCATGAACTCTGTCTCAACTTCCCGTTACCTTGCAAAGGCAACCAGCTTAATTCAGGAATAGCGCACCACGGACATCAACTTTTCCCACTTGTTCCATCAGAGAAAAAGATAAAAAATGTGTGAGGACATGGACCAACCGACTCATAGAATCATAGAATCACTACAGTGCAGAAGGGGGCCATTTGACCCATCGAGTCTACACCGACAACAATCCCACCCAAGCCCTATCCTCAAAGTCCCACAAATGTAGCCTGCTAATCCCCCAAACATACATATCCCAGGACGCTAATGGGCAGTTAACATGGCCAATCAACCTAACCTGCACATTTTGGACTGTGAGTGAAAACCGCAGCATCCGGAGCAAACCCATGCCGACACGGGTAGAATGTGCAAATTCCACACAGACAGTGATCCAAGCCAGGAATCGAACTCAGGTCCCTGTGAGACAGCAGCGCTAACCATTGTGCCACCATGCTGCCGACTCAGGAACAGCTTCTCTGCTGCCATCAGACGTTTGAATGGACCCACATTGCATTAAGATGATCTTTTACTACATCCCAGCTATGACTGCAACATTACATTCTGCCCTCTCTCCTTCTCTATGTACAGTCTGCTTTGTCTGTATGGCACTCAAGCAACAACACTTTTCACTGTATATCCAATGTTATGAAATGCATCAAAAGGTTAGTCATGGCATGAATCAATTCCGGCCTCCCAGATTGCCTGGATACAGTACAGTTCACCTACCTCCCCAACAGGTCCACAGACACCATCTCCCTGGCCCAACACTGAACTCTGTAACACTGTAACCCTGAACATAGAGAAGGAGAGAGTGCAGAATGTAATGTTGGACTCAGAGCGAGGGTGTAGAATAAGATCATCTGAATGCGATGTGGGTCCATTAAAACGTCAGATGGCAGCAGAGAAGAAGCTGTTCTTGAGTCGGCAGCATGGTGGCACAATGGTTAGCACTGCTGTCTCACAGGAACCTGAGTTCGATTCCCGGCTTGGATCACATATTTATTATATGTGAAAATAATAAACCAAATCAAATCAGTCTTTCGCATCTCAAGCTGAAACATCAGCACGATGTGCCCTGACCTTACCAATCAACTTATGCAGGTTGATGATGTACACGGGACGGCTGTGATCGAGACTGAATTTACAAGGCTGAATGTGGACATTGGGGAGCTGCGAGAAACTGGACTTGCTCACAGTGGATTATTTCCAGAGAAACACCACACGTTCTTGTAATAGGAGAAACCCCAACAGGCGAGATGTGAGAATGGAACAAAGTTTAAAAAGAAGCTTCACTGGTGCTGATGGAATCCCAGGAATTGAAATGGGATCCCTGATGCTGTGAGGCAGCAGTGCGAACCACTGTGCCATACTGCGATCCTGCAAGGTGCCCTGGAGATATCCAAGATCACGGCCAGGACACCATCATCACCATATCCGTGGTAGGGAAATGATTGGAAAACAATCTGAGGGACAGAATTAATCTCCACTTCGAGAGGTAAGGATTTATGAACAATAGTCAGCGTGCCTTTGACAGGGGGAGATCATGTCTAACAATTCGCTGGAATATATTGAGGAGGTGACTGGATGAGGAGATGAGGGAAGTGCAGTCGATGTAGTCTACGTGTTCTTCAGAAAAGCTTTTGACAAATATGGAAGACTAAACAAGGAAGTGATTCCGATTGGAACCAGGTCAATTTGGTAAATTATATTCAAAATGGCTGAGTGGCAGAGGGTGATGGTGGAAGGTTGTTTTTGTGACTGCAAGCCTGTGTTAAGTGGGGTTCCACAGCGATCGATGTTGGGTCCCTTGCTGTTTGTAGTGTACATTGATGGTCGAGACATGAATGTGTGAGGTGTGATCAGTAAGTTTGCAGATGATACAAAAATTGGTGGTGTGGTAAATATTGAGGAGGAAAGCCTTAGATTACAGGAATCATAGAACCCTACAGTGCTGAAGGAGGCCAATCAGCCCATCGAGTCTGCACTGAGCACAATCCCACCCAGGCGATATCCCCTGAACCCCATGCATTTACCCAAGCAATTCTCCCTGACAGTAAGTCCAGTATATCCTGGCCAATCCACCTAACCCACAAGTCTTCCGACTGTGGGCGGAAACTGGAGCACCCAGAGGAAACCCATGCAGACACGGGGAGAATGTGCAAACTCCACACAGATGTGGTCCAAGCCAGAAATGGAACACACGTCCCTGGCGCTGTGGGGCAGCAGTGCTAACCACTGTGCCACCGTGCTGAGGAAACTGAAAGGCTGGGCAAATGGGCAAATGTAATTTACACCTGACCAATGTGAGGCCATGCATTTGGGACGACTATCCGGGCAAGGAAATGCACCATGTCCGGTCGAGTCTGAGGAAGTGCAGAGGACCAGAATGAATTTGGGGTGCATATATGTGGATCTCCAAAAGCAGCAAGACAGGTAGATGAGGTGGTTAAGACGACATGTAGGATACTTGCCTTTAGCAGCCGCAGCATAGACTATAAGAGCTGGGAGGTGATGATGGAAGTGTATAAAATGCTGGTTGGACCAGAGCAAGAGAACTGTGCACAGCTCTGGTCATCACACTACAGGAAGGATGTGATTATACTGGAGACGGTGGAGAGGAGATTCACCAGGATGCTGCCTGGGCTGGAGAGTTTCAGCTATGAGGAGAGGCTGGTTAGGCTGGGTTTTTTACCTTAGAGCAGAGACGGCTGGAGGTGGAGTGGGTGTAGTGGGTGGTGGTGGGGAATGCTTTCAGGTGGGGGCGGGGGGTGGGGGGGGAGCTGAGTGATATGAACACAATTATGTGGCACACGGATAGGAAGAAACCTTTTCCCTTTAGTAGAGGTGTCAATAACCAGAGGGGCGTGGAGTTAAGGTAAAGGGCAGGTGTTTGTGTGGATTTGAGGGAAAATGTTTTCATCCACAGGGTGATGGGATCTGCAGCTCACGGCCTGAAAGGATGGTAGAAGCGGGAAAAACCACAAGAGGCATTTAGATCAGCAACTCAAACGCCAGAGCATATAATTATTAAACTAGAAAGAGTGCAGAAAAGATTTCCGAGGATGCGACTGGGACTTGATGGATTGAGTTATAAGGATAGGCTGAATAGACTGGGACTTTTTTCTCTGGAGCGTAGGAGGCTGAGGGGTGATCTTCTAGAGGTCTATAAAATAATGAGGGGCACAGATCAGCTCAATAGTCAATATCTTTTCCTAAAGGTAGGGGAGTCTAAAACTAGATGGCACAGGTTTAAGGAGAGAGGGGAAAGATACAAAAGTGTCCAGAGGGGCAATTTTATCACACAGAGGGTGGTGAGTGTCTGGAACGAGCTGCCAGAGGCAGTAGTAGAGGCGGGTACAATTTTATTTTTTAAAAGCGTTTAGATAGTTAAATGGGCACGATGGGTATAGAGGGATATGGGGCAAATGTGGGCAATTGGGATTAGTTTAGGGGTTTAAAAAGAAAGGGCAGCATGGATAAGATGGGCCGAAGGGCCTGTTTCCATTCTGTAAACTCTATGACAAGGCTATGGATCGAGTGCTGGAAAATGGGATTGGATTGGATAGGTGTTTGATGACCTATTCAGACATAATGGTCGAAGGGCCTCATTTTGTGCTGTTAAAACTCGATGGCTGTTGGACCACCCACAGCAGTGGCCCCATCACTTGCAGCTCTCACAGCGCTGGCTGGGATACCCACCACCTCCCAAACCTATCTGGTTGCAAATGCGCAATTGCAGCCAGCAGTGAGCTGCCTGGTCTGAGAGAGACATCTGTCAGCTCTCTGCTGCTGCAGCTCGCTTCAGCACAGCAGCTGCCCCCAGGTAGTCCGGGGGTCCTCAGCTCTTTCTGAGCAGCCCCCGACCAGATATAGACCCAGCCCCCTCCCCACCACCTGGACCAATCACCGCCCCTTCCCCCACACCAATTGCATGCAGAGTGTCAGCAGGGCACGCCTCCTTAACCCACTGTGCAGGCAGAGAGGCAGCAAGATCCCCCTCCCTACCCCACTGTGCAGGCAGAGAGGCAGCAAGACCCCCTCCCTACCCCACTGTGCATGCAGAGAGGCAGCGAGACCCCTCCCTACCCCACTGTGCATGCAGAGAGGCAGTGATGCCCCCCTCCCTACCCCACTGTGCATGCAGAGAGGCAACCAGACCCTCTCCCCACCCCACTGTGTATGTAGAGAGGCAGTGAGACCCCCTCCCTACCCCACTGAGCATGCAGTGAGGCAGTGAGACCCCCTCCCTACCCCACTGTGCATGCAGAGAGGCAGCGAGACCCCACACTACCCCCACTGTGCATGCAGAGAGGCAGCGAGACCCCCTCCCTACCCCACTGTGCATGCAGAGAGGCAGCGAAACCCCCTCCCTACCCCACTGTGCATGCAAAGAGGCAGTGATGCCCCCCTCCCTGCCTCCACCAATCACGTTCGGTGTGGCAGCGAGACCCCCTCCCTACCCCAATGTGCATGCAGAGAGGCAGTGATGCCCCCCTCCTTACCAACACCAATCACGTGCAGAGTGGCAGCGGGGACCACCCCACCCCACAGACAGCGGGCAGTGTGGTAACGGGACCCTCTCCGACCCTGCAACTACGTTCAGAGTCGGCCCCGCTACCTTCAGGCTCCGCCCCTGTAGACCCCACCACCTCATGCCCCACTCCCTGGTACTGCCCGGTGGGCATTGCCCAAGGGGCACCTACCTTTGCCCTCGACCTTGCCCGGTGTCCTCAATGGCCTTCAGTTCTCCCGGCGAGGTCATCATGACTCGTCCTCATACATGTGGCCAGCTGTTTTCCTCACCGGACCCAACCTCTCCCGGTGAGGCTGCAAAGGCAAGTGTGGCGCACAATTCCATCCCAGGCTCACTAATTTCATTTAAATTTGTTTTAAAATAGATTGAAATAATTTATTCAGCCTCTTGCCGGAAATGGGCAGGAGACTGAATCCACTGTTTATCCATTGCCGGTGAAGGTTGCAAGAGGTGAGAAATGGGACGTGGACCTGAGTTCCAGGCTGTCACGCGGTTTTACTTGATCACCCCACCATCAATGGACAGGGAGTAGCTGTTATCCTGCCCCCCTATCGTGTGTGTGTTGCGTGTGTCTATATTGTCTGTACCAGTATGCATGTGTGTGTGTGCGTGTTTGTGTGTGAGCAACAGAGTACCTGACGAGTGTTCCTAAGTGTGCGTTATTCTGGAGTGTTGCAGCAATTTTGGTTCTTGAATTTGTGTGTGAGTGGGAGTATCTAAATCTGATTGCTTCTATCAACAAATGTGTGTATTAATGTATGTGTGTTTGGGTGTGTCTGTGTGTTTGTATTCCTGTTGCTCTCGGAGAGCTTGTGGTGGCACAGGGGATAGCATTGCTGCCTCACAGCAGCAGAGGTCCGGGTTCAATTGCAGGTTTGGCCACTGTCTGTGCAGATTCTGCATGTTCTCCCCATGTCTGCGTGAGTTTCCTCCGAGTGCTCCAGTTTCCTCCCACTATCTGAAAGTTGTGCTGGTTGGGTGCATTGGCCGTGCTAAATTTTCCCTCAGTGTACCTGAACAGGCACTGGAGTGTGGTGATTCGGGGATTTTTATAGTAACTTCATTGCAATGTTAATGTTCGCATACTTGTGACACTGATGAATAAATTTCAAATTTAATGAAATATGTTTTCTCTCTGTGAGATCCTGCTGTGCAGATATGACCAATAAAATTAATTCTGTGGCCTGGTGATTGGGTGGGTGAACTGGTGTTATATGCAGAGGGTGAAAAGGATTCTGTCTCAATCTTTTACGCACGGTGGAATAGTGTTTGAGGTCACATGTCTATGGAAAGTCACAGCACTCAGAAGACATCCCAGCCCATAGACCCTGAGACAATTGTCAGTGGCTGAAAGAATTAATAACCGGATACAGAGATTCAACAAGAGCAGCAAACCCAGTACAGGAAATGACAAGAAAATCAATACAGTTAAACAGCCTTTCTAGAATTAGGAACTGGACACAGGGGACGGGAGTTTACAGCCTCACTCTTCCCCAAGCTGCAAAATCCCACCCGTGTTCAACAGACCTTCCCATTCTCCGCCCCTCGCCTGCTCCGATTCCCGTGGCGGTCGGGCCGGTCCAATTCCAGCCAGAGACTTACCCGGAACACCAACAATCGCCAGGAGGGGATAGTAAATACATTGAATCACCCTCAGTAGATATTCAATCCGATCAGCTGATGTCATCATCCAATAATAATCAGTAAACACAGAAATCCAATAGAATAAACTCCTGTCCTTGGTTGGAACATTCCGGTTCATTGTTCCCAGATTCCGATCCATTGTTGCAAGATTCCAATCCATTGTTCCCAGATTCTGATCCATTGTCGTAACATTCCAATCCATTGTTCCCAGATTCTGATCCATTGTTGGAAGACTCCAATCCATTGCTCCCAGATTCTGATCTCTCCTCTCCCTCCCTCTCTCTCCACAGCCGCTGATCTCTGTTGCTGTCGGAGTTGCCGCTCCCGCTGACTCAATGGGACAACACATTGAACGGAATCCCTTATTAATAGAAGAGGGGAATCCCTCCAGGCACACTAATCGGATCCATGGAGACTCACATCAATTCCAGTCACTAAACAAACAGCTTCACTTAACCCCCTTCAATCCAACACTTTTTATACCCAACGTAGAACAGTTACAGCCTCAATGGGGTGTTGAGGGTCAGGGAGGGATGGAAAGTTGGAAATAATGTAGGGTCAATATTAATTCGATACAGCAGAGATCACTCTGCTAGTGTTAATTTCGAGACGACGAGAATACAAAAGCAGGGGTGTACTGCTGAGGGTTTATAAGACACTGGTCTGACCGCATTCACAATATTGTCAGCAATTATGGTCCCCGTATCTAAGGAAGGATGTGCTGGCCTTGGAGAGGGTCCAGAGCAGGTTCACAAGAATGATCCGGGGAATGAAAGACTTGACGCATGAGGAGCGTCTGATGTCTGGGGGTCCACACTCGATGCAGTTTGGAAGTATGAGGAAGGGGATCACATTGAAACTTACAGAATAATGAAAGGCCTGGATAGAGTGCGCTTGGGGAAGATGTTTCCATTAGTTGGGGAGACTTGGACCCGAGGGCACAGACTCAGAGGAAAGGGACGGCCCTTTAGAAATGTGATGTGGAGATGGCGGTGTTGGACTGGGGTGTGCGCAGTAAGAAGTCTCACAACACCAGTTTCCCACTCACCTGATGAAGGAGCAGCGTTCCGAAAGCT
Source organism: Mustelus asterias (assembly GCF_964213995.1). NCBI lineage: Eukaryota > Metazoa > Chordata > Chondrichthyes > Carcharhiniformes > Triakidae > Mustelus > Mustelus asterias. Next base: position 154,804 of record NW_027590430.1, read on the forward strand.
CGTGATTCGAAATAAACCTGTGGGACTTTAACCTGCTGTTGTGAGACTTCTTAGTTCAGAACTGAGACGAGGAGGAATTTCTTCAGCCAGAGGGTGGTGAATCCGGCACGGTAGCACAGTGGTTAGCACTGCTGCTTCACAGCTCCAGGGACCTGGGTTTGATTCCCGGCTCGGGTCACTGTCTGTGTGGAGTCTGCACGTTCTCCCCGTGTCTGCATGAGTTTTCTCCGGGCGCTCCGGTTTCCTTCCAAAGTCCCATAGAAGTGCTGGTTAGGTACATTGGCCATGCAAAATACTCCCTCAGTGTTATCCAAACAGGCGCCAGAGTGTAGCAACTGTGGGATTTTCACAGTAACTTCATTGCAGTGTTGATGTAAGCCTACTTGTGACACGAATAAATAACCTTTATACTTATTCACTGATGCTTGAGTGTAAAACCTCCCGATACAATCAGCACTTGTTTACACAACAAAAACAATCCCATTCCAAGAGATACATGGGAGAGTGAACATCGAAGGGTCTGTTCCTCTGCAGCACTTTTCTTTGTTCCTAAGGCATAAATATCTTTCAGCATGTTGATTTTGAAATAATTTTATCCAAGATTTAACATAAATCTGTCTTCTTCACATCAGGTTATGGATCTGACTTTTATGGTAAGAAAAACATCCTTCAGTTCAGTTCCTGTTGTTCAACTCCTCCAAAACAGTCATGGGGGCGATGGGTTATTCACTCAGACATTTCCTTAAGATGCTTTTAATGTGATAATCCTTGGAAATTTAAACAGATAGTGAAAAAATCATGACAGTTCAATGAATCCGATCACATTGCAGAATGCCAAGACTAAAATAACCTGCTGCCTGGCTAATTGGATTAGCTATGTTGCCTCACAGCACCAGGGACACAGGTTCGATTCCCGGCTTGGGTCACTGTCTGTGCGGAGTCTGCATGTTCTCCCCATGTCTGCATGGGTTTCCTCCGGCTGCTCCGGTTTCCTCCCACAGTCTGAAAAACGTGCTGTTGGGTGGATTGGCAATGCTAAAGTGTCCTTAGTGTCCACAGATGTACTGGATAGGTGGATTGGCCATTCTACATTGCCCCTTAGTGTCCACAGATGTACTGGATAGGTGGATTGGCCATTCTACCTTGCCTCTTAGTGTCCACAGATGTACTGGTTCGGTGGATTGGCCATTCTACATTGCCCCTCAGTGTCCACAGATGTGCGGGTTAGGTGTATTGGCCATGCTAATTGCCCCTTACTATCCAAAGATTTGCAGGTTAGGTGAATTGGTCATGCTAAATTTAGCACTCATGCCACGCTGAATCGTATAATTCTAGTGCAGAAGGAGGCCATTCAGCCCATCGAGTCTGCACCGGCCACAATCCCACCCAGGCCCTGTCCCTGTAACCCCATGCATTTACTCTAGCAAGTCTCCCTGACACTAAGGGGCAATTTAGCATGGCCAATCCACCGAACCTGCATATCTTTGGACTGTGGGAGGAAACCGGAGCACCCGGAGGAAACCCACGCAGACACGGGGAGAACGTGCAAACTCCACACAGACAGTGACCCGAGGCCAGGAATCGAACCAGGGTCCCTGGCGCTGTGACACCCCACGAAGTATCAATCTATTTCTGAATATGAAGATTAATTAATGTTGGGGGTACAGAGTGTGAGCAGAATAAGAGGATTTTCGGGCACCTTCGTGTTGAGCTGGGCCAGAGAACGGGGCTTTAAACATTTCAATTCAGTTTGTAAAATCTGGAAATAAGTCAGTGAAAATAGCGGTGAAGTTGATGGGTTGTTTTAAAAACCTGACCAGTTCACTGATGTACTTCAGGAGAGGTCCTTACCTAGGCTCAGCTCTACGTGACTCCAGCCCCACACCAATGTGGTTGACTCAACTGTCCTCTGAAGTGACTGAGTCTGCCCTGTGTTTGTAAGAAAGCTCCAACGATGAATTTCCAAGGATGGACACTAAAGTCAGCAATGCCCACACACTGAGAATGAACAATACTGATTTTGGCACGAAACATCGGTTATGTTACACCACACTAAGGGCCTCATGGTCTGATTTGCCAGCGGGATAAAGCCTCAGACCAGCAGGTTGTGTCGTGTCCAATGATGTGCAGGTTGGGTGGATTGGCCATGCTGAATTGCCCCTTCGTGTCCAAAGATGAGAAGGATAGGTGGATTAACTATGCTAACTTGCCCCTTCGTGTCCAAAGATATGGAGGATCGGTTGATTGGCCATGTTAAATTGCCTTAACGGGCGCGAAAACTTGGTAAAGTCAGGTGTGAGGCGATTAGTACAATCCGTGCAGATGTCCACTTTACCAAGGCCCAAAAATGGCCGCGATCCGAACCGCGCCCGAAATGGGTGATGCATTTAAATTGACTTAATGAGCTGGATGCCCAATCTTACCTGCATTTCCGCCCTTACCATCGCGTTCGCCCGTCCAGATTCGGCGCGGAACAGATGTGCTCGGCAAAGGTCTGTTTCGGGCAGTCCAGCTCTGAGGAGGTAAGATCAGAGCTTCTGGCGGCTCTCTGACTCAGATCAGTGGTGGGGGGAGAGGGGGTGGGGGTGCGGGAGGCCGGAGGTGGATCAGATCATTCTCTGGTCATGGGGGGAGGGGAGGGAGGTGGATCAGATCATTCTCTGGTGAAGGGGGCAGGGGTGGGAGGGTTGCTGTTGCCATTCTGCGGGTGATTGGTGGGGGGGGGGGGTCGCGATCGGTCTGGGTAGTGGGGGAGGTGGGTGTAAAGGGGGATAGTTATGTTGTGGGGTGGGGCGATGTCTGTGGGGGCCATCACTCCCACCTTTCGCTCCCAGGTCACTTGATCCGCTTGTTGCTGCCCGGGAGCGATGTGACAGGGGCGCCCATTTCAGATGTATTTCTCACTGCGCACGCGCAGTTCAGAGCTCCGATCGGAGTTGCAGCGTTTCGAGAGCGAGAAGCCCCGCCCACAGAGCGATTCACACTCACAATGTTTTTTCCAGGGTAAGTGCGTATGGGGCCCCCGGAGAACAGATTTCCAATTCAGATCTGAATTGCGTCCAGATTCAGTGCATGAAATCAAAATGGTAAAATCGGGCCCTTAGTGTGCAAAGGTGTACAGGTTCGGGGGATTGGCCATGCTAAATTGCCCCTTAGTGTCCAAAGACATGCTGGTCAGGTGCATTGACCATGCTAAATTCTCCCTAAGTACATGCGAACAGGTGCCGGAGTGTGGCGACTCGGGGATTTTCACAGTCGATTCATAGAGATTTACAGCATGGAAACAGGACCTTTGGCCCAAACTGTCCACACATCCCAGTTTTCACCAATAAGCTAGTCTCAATTGCCCGCATTTGGCCCACATCCCTTTATACCTGTAGAAATCATAGAATCCCTAATGTGCAGAAGGAGGCCATTTGGCCCATCGTGTCTGCACCAATCACAATCCCACCCAGACCCTATCCCTGTAACCCCACCCATTTATCATGCTCGTCCACCTGACACTAAGGGGCAATTTACTATAGCCAATCAACCTAACCTGCTCACCTTTGGACTGTGGAAGGGAACTGTAGCACCCGGGGGAAACCCACGCAGACACGGGGAGAATGTGCAGACTCCACACAGACAGAGACCTGAGGCTGGAATTGAACCCGGGTCCCTGCCGCTGTGAGGCAGCAGTGCTAACCACTGTGCCACCGTGCAGCCCATCTTACCCATGTAACTGTCTAAATGCTTTTTGAAAGGCAAAATTTTACCCGCCTCCACTACTGCCTCTGGCAGCTCGTTTGCAATAAGTGACTTTTCAACAAAATTAACTTAATTGCAGAGTTAATATAAGCCTACTTGTGACCAATAAATAAACTTTAATCTGTAAACGGTGCCATCTTTGATGAAGAGTAAGATAAAAGCAAAATACCGTGGATGCTGGAATCTGAAATAAAAACAGGAAATGCTGGAAAAACTCAGCAGGTCCGACAGCATCTGAGAGAATAGAGCAAATGTTTCAACTCTGGATGACCCTCCGTCAGACTCAAAGCGTTGTTTCTATTCTCTCTTCTGTCTGTGTGGAGTTTGCACATTCCCTCCGTGTCTGTGTGGGTTTCCTCCGGGTGCTCCGGTTTCCTCCCGCAGTCCAAAGATCTGCAGGTTAGGTGGATCGACCATGATAAATCGGCACTTAGTGTCAGGGGGACTAGCAGGGTAAATATGTGGGGTTACGGGGATAGGGCCTGGGTGGGATTGTTGTTGGTGTAGGCTCGATGGGCCAAATGGCCTCCTTCTGCACTATAGGGATTCTATGATTCACAGATGCTGTCAGACCTGCTGAGATTTTCCAGTATTTTCTGTTTTTGATAAAGTTATACCTCCCAAAGTAAACAGACAGTGGAAACAGAAGGTCCCTTATTTTATAACAAAATGGCGATTCTCGAACCACTGCCCAGAATCGACAGTCAGAAAAGGAACTTTGCTGTTAAATTAAAGTACTGTGTTCAGTGACACACGTTAAAATAATCTGGGTCAAATACCTTCAATTCACAATATTGATTACACAATAATGATTACACAATACTGATTACACAATACTGATTACACAAGACTGATTACACAACATTGATTACACAATACTGATTACACAACATTGATTACACAATATTGATTACACAACATTGATTACACAATTTTGATTACACAACATTGATTACACAACATTGATTACACAATACTGATTACACAGTATTGACTACACAATACTGATTACACAACATTGATTACACAATATTGATTACACAATATTTATTACACAACATTGATTACACAATATTGATTACACAGTATTGATTACACAACATTGATTACACAGTAATGATTACACAACATTGATTACACAATATTACAAAGAACAAAACAGCACAGGAACAGGTCCTTCGGCCCTCCAAGTCCGCGCCACTCCCTGGTCCAAACTAGACCATTCTTTTGTATCCCTCCATTCCCACTCCGTTCATGTGGCTAACCAGATAAGTCTTAATGGTTCCCAGTGTATCCGCCTCCACCACCTTGCCCGGCAGCGCATTCCAGGCTCCCACCATCCTCTGTGTAAAATACGTCCTTCTGATATCCGTGTTAAACCTTCCCCCCCCTCACCTTGAACCTATGACCCCTCGTGAACGTCACCGCCGGCCTGGGAAAAAGCTTCCCACCGTTCACCCTAACTATGCCTTTCATAATTTTATACACCTCGATTAGGTCACCCCTCATCCTCCGTCTTTCCAGTGAGAACAACCCCAGTTTACCCAATTTCTCCTCATAACTAAGCCCTTCCATACCAGGCAACATCCTGGTCAACCTCCTCTGTACTCTCTCTAAAGCCTCCACGTCCTTCTGGTAGTGTGGCGACCAGAACTGGACGCAGTATTCCAAATGCGGCCGAACCAACGTTCGATACAATTGCAACATCAGACCCCAACTTTTATACTCTCTGCCCCATCCTATGAAGGCAAGCAAGCCATATGCCTTATTCACTGCCTTCTCCACCTGTGACGTCACCTTCAAGGATCTGTGGACTTGCACACCCAGGTCCCTCTGCGTATCTACACCCTTTATTGTTCTGCCATTTATCGTATAGCTCCTCCCTACGTGAGTTCTACCAAAATGCATCACTTCGCATTCATCTGGATTGAACTCCATCTGCCATTTCTTTGCCCAAATTTCCAGCCCATCTATATCCTTCTGTAGCCTCTGACAATGTTCCTCACTATCTGCAAGTCCAGCCATTTTCGTGTTGTCCGCAAAGTTACTGATCACTCCAGTTACAGCTTCTTCCAGATCGTTTATGCTATCACAAATAGCAGAGGTCCCAATACAGAGCCCTGCGGAACATCACTAGTCACAGGCATCCAGCCGGAAAAGGACCCTTCCACTACCACCCTCTGTCTTCTGTGACCAAGCCAGTTCTCCACCCATCTAGCCACCTTCCCCTTTATCCCATGAGATCCAACCTTTTGCACCAACCTACTATGAGGGACTTTGTCAAACGATTTACTAAAGTCCATATAGACGACATCCACGGCCCTTCCCTCGTCAACCATTCTAGTCACTTCTTCAAAAAACTCCACCAGGTTAGTGAGGCATGACCTCCCTCTCACAAAACCATGCTGACTATCGTTAAGGAGTTTATTCCTTTCTAAATGCGCATACATCCTAGCTCTAAGAATCCTCTCCAACAACTTCCCTACCACAGACGTCAAGCTCACCGACCTATAATTTCCCGGGTTATCCTTCCTACCCTTCTTAAATAACGGGACCACATCAGCTATCCTCCAATCATCTGGGACCTCACCTGTGTCCAGTGACGAGACAAAGATTTGCGTCAGAGGCCCAGCGATTTCATCTTTCGTCTCCATGAGCAGCCTTGGATAGATTCCATCAGGCCCTGGGGATTGGTCAGTCTTTATATTCCTCCTTTGTAATGGAGATTTTCTCTAATGGGTCAACACTCCCCTCCGAGACACTCCCAGTCAACACATCCCTCTCCTTTGCGAATGCCGATGCAAAGTATTCATTTAGTATCTCCCCTACTTCTTTGGGCTCTGAAGCATAATTCCCCACTTTTGTCCCTGAGAGGTCCGATTTTTTCCCTGACAACCCTTTTGTTCCTAACGTATGAATAAAATGCCTTGGGATTCTCCTTAATCCTGTCTGCCATGACATTTCGTGACCCGTTTTTGCCCTTCTAATTCCTCGTTTGAGTTCTTTCCGACTTTGTATTACTCCGGAGCTCCCTCTGTTTTTAGCTGCCTGGACCTAACGTACGCCTCTCTTTTCTTTTTCACCAATCCCTCAATTTCCCTGGTTATCCATGGTTCTCGATTCCTACCTTTCCTATCCTTCTTTTTTACAGGCACATGCCTATCCTGCAGCCCTATCAAATGTTCCTTAAAAGACTCCCACATGCCAGATGTGGATTTACCCTCAAACAGCCTCTCCCAATCAACAGCTGCCAATTTCTGCCTAATCCCACTTAAGTTAGCCTTCCCCCAATCCAACACCTTACCCTTGGGACACCACTCATCCTTTTCCATCACTATCCTAAAGCTAACAGAATTGTGGTTATTTTTGCCACATGTTCCCCTACCGTAACTTTGAAAACCTGACCGGGCTCATTCCCCGGTACTAGGTCCAGTATAGCCCCCTCTCTAGTCGGGCTATCTACATATTGTTCCAAAGAACCTTCCTGTACACATTTTACAAATTCCTCCCCATTCAGACTCCCAGCCTACGCGATTTCCAGTCTATGCCAGGGACATTGAAGTCTCCCACTACAACAACCCTATTTTTCCTGCACCTATCCATTATCTCCTGACATATCCGTTCTTCCACTTCCCTTGGGCTGTTGGGGGGCCTGTAGCATACCCCCAACATCGTGACTGTGCCCTTCCTGTTTCTAAGCTCCACCCACAGTGACTCGTTACACGACCCCTCTGAATTGTCCCCCCTCTGCACCGCTGTACTATATTCTCTAACTAATACTGCTACTCCCCCACCTCTTTTGGTCCCTCCTCTGTCTCGCCTAAAACACTTGTACCCCGGAATATTCAGAATATTGATTCCACAACATTGATTACACAATATTGATTAAACAATATTGATTAAACAACTTTGATTACACAGTATTGATTACAGCACTTTGATTACAGAATTTTGATTACACAACTTTGATTACACAATATTGATTACACAACATTGATTACACAACATTGATTACACAATGTTGATTCGACAACATTGATTACACAACATTGATTACACAATACTGATTGTACAATATTTGTTGCACAATATTGATTTGACAACATTGATTACACAATACTGATGACACAATATTGATTATACAACATTCAGACAGACAGTGAAGAAATATAAACGGCATCATAATCTCTGTAAACTACTCAGTTTCCTTTAATTGACTGGTACTGGAGTGTGAAAAGACTACAATGTGACCAGCAAATATTCACTTAGCAAAAGCGAGTCACAATCTAAGAGATGTATCATAAAGAGTGCATTATACATGCTGAATTCCAAGATCACAGCATTCCCGTGAACCATCGAACCCACGGCAGTGCAGAAGGAGGCCCTACGGCCCATCGAGTCTGCACTGACTCTCTGACAGAGCATCTTACCTGCATTGGAATGATCCGGGTACATGTTTTCTTTTAAGACCAAAGTTAATATTTAAATGTGAAGACCTGAACGCCTCTCAATGCACAAATATTGTTCGTTTCAACATCATTTCCTGCAAACTTTAACATAAATCTGTTTGTTCTGTATCAGGATATGTCCCTAAATATTACAGTGAGGATAACAAACTTCATTGAACTTTTTGCCATTCATCTCCTCCAATAAATTCGTGAGGTGATTGATTAAGCGCTAAAACAATTCACTAAATTTGTTTCAAGCTTGAGAATACTTGAAACATAGAGTGCAAAATCACTGGGGACTTCATTGGGGCAGCACAGTGGTCAGCACTGCTACCTCACAGCGCCAGGGACCCAGGTTCGATTCCCGGCTTGGGTCACTGTGTGGAGTTTGCATGTTCTCCCCCATATCAGCGTGTGTTTTGTCCGGGTGCTCCGGTTTCCTCCCACAGTATGAAAGACGTGCCGATTGCAGTGCACAAGGTGTCTATTCGGCCCTTCACGCCTGCACTGACCACAAACCCACCCAGCCCCCAGCCGGTAATCCCTATTTACCCTTGCTAGTGCCCCCTGGCACTGAGGGGGAATTTAGGCATGGCCAATCCACCTACCCGCACATCTTTGGAGTGTGGGAGGAAGCTGGGGCACCCTGAGGAAACCCACGCAGACACGGGGAGAACGTGCAGACATCACACAGACAGTGACCCAAGTTGGGAATTGAACCCGGGTTCCTGCGCTGTGAGGCAGTAGTGCTAACCATTGTGTCACCGTGTGGCCCAGTCATTCACTGGCGCTTGAGACCTTGCAATGTAATCAGAACCTGTCTGATACAGTAAACAATAAATCACATTCTAAAAGATTTATCACAAACTGTGCATCAAATGCTGCTATCCCAGAGTGGTTAGCACTGCTGCATCACAGCGCCAGGGACCTGGGTTTGATTCCTGGCTTGGGTCAATGTCTGTGCTGAATCTGCATGTTGATATAGAATAGTCATAGAATCCCTACACAGCAGAAGGAGGCCATGCAGCCCATCACATCTGCACCGACCACAATCCCACACAGACCTTGTCCCCGCAACCCTACATATCTATTCTGCTAGTCCTCCTGACACTCAGGGGTAATTTATCATGGCCAATCCACGTAACCTAGACATCTTTGGCGTGTGGGAGGAAAGCGGAACACCCAGAGGAAACCCATACAGACAGGGGGAGAACATGCAGACTCCGCACAGAGAGCGACCCAAGGCTGGAATTGAACACGGGTCCCTGGCGCTGTGACACGGCACTGCTAACCACTGTGCCACCGTGCCGCGTTGTCCCCATGTCTGTGTTCTCCATGGGTTTCCTCCGGGTGCTCTGGTTTCCTCCCACAGTCCGACCGACGTGCTGGTTAGATGCATTGGCCATGCAAAATTGTCCCTCAGTGGAAGAACAAATGTAGGGGTGACGTATACAATAAATGGCAGAGCCATTAAGAGTATAGAAACACAGAGGGACCTCGGTGTGCAAGTCCACAAATCCTTGAAGGTGGCAGTAGAGGTGGAGAAGGTGGTGAAGAAGGAATATGGTATGCTTTCCTTGATAGGACGGGGTATAGAGTATAAAAGCTGGAGTCTGATGATGCAGTTGTACAGAACGATGATTAGTCCACATTTGGAGTACTGCATCCAGTCCTGGTCGCCGCACTGCCAGAAGGACGTGGAGGCTTTAGAGAGAGTGCAGAGAAGGTTTGCCAGGATGTTGCCTGGTATGGAGGGTCTTAGCTCAGAGGGGAGATTTGGTAAACCATAGAACCATAGAACCCTAGAAAATTACAGCTCAGAAACAGACCTTTTGGCCCTTCTTGTCTGTGCCGAACCATTTTTTGCCTAGTCCCACTGACCTGCACTTGGACCATATCCCTCCACACCCCTCTCATCCATGAACCCGTCCAAGTTTTTCTTAAATGTTAAAAGTTTACCACTTTATCCGGCAGCTCATTCCACACTCCCACCACTCTCTGCGTGAAGAAGCTCCCCCTAATATTCCCTTTAAACTTTTCTCCTTTCACCCATAACCCATGCCCTTTGGTTTTTTCTCCCCTGGCCTCAACAGAAAAAGCCTGGTTGCATTCACTCTATCTATACCCATCAAAATCTTATGTACCTCTACCAAATCTCCCCCCAATCTTCCTCGCTCCAGGGAATAAAGTCCCAACCTATTTGATCTCTCGGGCTTGTTCTCCCTGGAAAGACGGAGAATGAGGGGAGACCTATTAGAGGTGTACAAAATTATGAAGGGTATAGATAGGGTGAACAGTGGGAAGCTTTTTCCCAGGTCGGAGGTGACGATCACGAGAGGTCACGGGCTCAAGGTGAGAGCGGCGAGTGTTTCATTGTCCAGAACACCAACAACCTGTCCTGATCCCCACATGCCGACACTATAGTTCAGAAAGCCCACCAACGCCTCTTACTTTCTCAGAAGACTGAGGAAATTTGGCATGTCAGCAACGAATCTCAGTAACTTTTACAGATGCATTATTTCTGGTTGGGTCACAGCTTGGTATGTCTCCTGCTCTGCCCAAGACTGGAAGGAACTACAAAAGGTTTTGAATGGAGCCCAATCCATCACGCAAACCAGCCTCGCATCCATTGACTCTGTCTATACTTCCCGCTGTCTCGGCAACGCATCCAGCATTATTAAGGACCCCACGTGCCTCGGAAATTCTCTCTTCTACCTTCTTTCTTCGGGAAAAAGATACAAAAATCTGAGGTCACGTACCAATCGACGAAAGAACAGCTTCTTCTCTGCTGCTGTCAGACTTTTGAATTGACTTACCTCGCATTTAGTTGATCTTTCTCTGCACCCGAGCTATGACTGTGACACTACATTCTGCACTCTCTCCTTTCCTTCTCTATGTTTTGTCTGGAAAGCGCGCAAGAAACAATACTTTTCATTATATGTTAATAAATGTGACAATAATTAATCAAATCCAGATAAGCTGAAAATTAAGCTCACATCAATTTTGTGAAGCCCTTTCAGTCCCAGCAAGTCATTTGCAGTTGTCTTATTTACCAAACGGTTGCTACTTATCCGTTTGAGACATTAATATTCAAAAGAAAACAAGAATAAATGACCTTCTTGTTGCGAGGATCTGAGATTTAGTATTGATCTAAAAGGTAACTAAGTAAAAAGAAAGGTAATTCGACAAGAAAACCAGATGAATGGGAAATCGAATAGCTTTTTCCATAATTCACACAGACCCATAATTTGCAAAATCGTGGTTATATGATGCAGTCATATAACAAAGTGAATTTTAAATTGTATCTCTGCAAATCATCTTAATTTGGATTGCTCATCCACACAGACCACAATTCCAGCTGTGGAAACTCTTTTAATTCATATCATTCATTCTCTCTCTCTCTCTATATTTGTTTACCCAACAATAATAAGATCAGATAGTCTGAGACTAGGTGACACAGTGGTTAGTGCTGCTCCCTCACAGCGTCAGAGACCAGGGTTCGCTTCCCGGCTTGGGTTACTGTCTGTGCGGAGTCTGACCGTTGTCCCCCATGTCATAGAGTCAGAGAGGTTTACAGCATGGAAACAGGCCCTTCAGCCCAACTGGTCCATGCCACCTTTTTTTAACCACTTAGCTACTCCCAATTGCCTGCATTTGGCCCATATCCCTCTCTACCCATCTTACCCATGTAACTGTCTAAATGCTTCTTAAAAGACAAAATTGTATCCGCCTCTGCTACTGCCTCTGGCAGCTTCTTCCAGACATTCACCGCCCTCTGTGTGAAAAAATTGTCCCTCTGGGCCTTTTTGCATCTCTCCCCTCTCACCTTAAAGCTATGTCCTCTACTTTTGGAGTCCCCTACCTTCGGGAAAAGATGTGGACTATCTGGGGCGGCACAGTGGCACAGTGGTTAGCACTGCTGCTTCACAGCACCAGGGACCCGTGTTCAATTCTGGTCTCGCATCACTGACTGTGTGGAGTTGGCACATTCTCCCTGTGTCTGCGTGGGTTTCCTCCGGGTGCTCCGGTTTCCTCCCACAGTCCAAAGATGTGTGGGTTAGGTTGATTGGCCATGCTAAATTGACCCTAGTGTCAGGAGAATTAGCAGGGATATGTGGGGTTATGGGAATAGGGCCTGGGTGGGATTGTGGTTGGTGCAGACTTGATGGGCCGAATAGCCTACTTCTGCACTCCAGGGATTCTGTGATTTGATGTTTAACACAGAAGTGAATTTGAAACATTATTTCTGTTTTCCTCCCCAGACAAACACGTTCTTTCCTGGCTGGTCTTTCGGGGCGTGGTTGTTGTTTGCGCTTAGAATCTGCTCCAGCACTTGATGTAACATCAATCCAGTAGTTGCATAAGCAGTAACACCGAAAATATCATTGCAGAGGACATCAACTCACTTCCTGCGAGCTTCATTGCAGCTGAATATCACATGAAGCAACTAGAGCAGCATCACCTTCTGAGAAATGAAGACAAGAGTGCGATTGTAAACTATCAACATTTTTTAAATCTGAAGGAGACATTCGACCTCCGGCATTTGTTGAAACTTCTTTTTGTAAAATTCTTTGAAGAACAATGAGCCAAACTGTCGTGGAAACTGCATTTTATTTCAGGATTTGAATATTTCAAGCAGCCTCATTGTAAGGTATACTAGTTCCTCAACAGAAAACAGAAGATTCATTCCTGAAACATTACACTGTGCATCACATCATTGAGTTGACAGCAAATTAGCATCATGACATTACTGTTTTAACGGGGGAATCTGGCCGAAAAATCTCTTATTTATAATATTGTGCGGAATAAAAAAAGACATTCCTTCTCATTTTAAACATCGCCATTCTGTGAAACATGGGAGCTAAAAAAAACATAGCACGGGAGTTATTCATGACGATGCTTTGTCCGTCAGGCTCCCTTCTCATTTCTCATTCTGAAACCACCCAGTAAATCCCGGTGGCCACATGATGGTTTTGCGTTGTTTAATGTTGCATTATTTTGGGTTGAATGGAATCCAGTGGTTCAGTTCCGTTTTTGCATTGGCTTCAAGCGGATCGAGTTTATACAGCTTTACATTCCATGGCATGACTTGAGCTGAGCTCAAAGCTGGTTGGACGGTTGAGTTCAGTTGAACGCTGAGATGTCACAGTAATTTCATTGCAATGTTAATGTAAGCTGACTTGTGACACGAATAAATAAACTTTTAAACTAACATTTTTATCAAAGACAACCTTTCTTGACTAGTGCCCTGCACCCTAACAGCCTCTCCACCTACAGGGAAACATCTACACTCGAGATACAGAATTTCAGTGACTCCCTATTCACAGGATAATATATCGACATATCGATTGTCGTACTTCAGTACTTTTCCATTCACAGAGATGTACATTCTAAATATGTCTCTTTGCGCATCTCTATCCACACCTCCCATCTCTACACCCTAGATATGACTGTAACATTCAGCACCCTCTCCTTTCCCTGGAATCATTGAAACCCTACAGTGAAGAAAGAGGCCATTCGGCCCATCGAGTCTGCATTGACAACAATCCCACCCGGGTCCTATCCCCATAGTCCCAAATATTTACCCTGCTAATCCCTCTAACCTACATATCCCAGGACACTAAGGGGCAATTTATCATTGCCAATGCACCTAACCCGCACACCTTTGGATTGTGGGAGGAAACCAGACCCGGAGGAAACCCACGCAGACACGGGGAGAATGTGAAAACTCCACACAGACAGTGGCCCAAGCCGGGAATCAAACCCAGTTCTCTGGAGCTGTGACGCAGCAGTGCTAACCACCATGCCATTGTGCTGCTCACCACTGTGCAATATGCATTGTCTGTATAGCGTGCACGAAACAATACCTTTCACTGTATACTAATACATGTGACAAGAATCAAATCAAATCAAAACAAATAATCACAAAATTAAATAATTTAATTTATTCCTCCATCTGCCAACTTGTTCCCCATTCTGTTATTTTGTCTCTATCTCTGTGCAGTCCCTTTGAATCCTCCTCATAGCTTTAATTCACAATCAGTTTAGAATCAAATTGGAAATCTGGTAGCTTACTCCCAGCATCTTCAGTTATTTTGTTGACATATATTGGCCGAGTGGTATTATCGCCAGACTATTAATCCAGAAACTCAGCCAATGTTCCAGGGACCCGGGTTCGAATCCCGCCACGACAGACGATGGAATTGGAATGCAATAAAAGATATCTGGAATTAAGAATCTACTGATGACCATGAAACCATTGTCGACTGTCGGAAAAGCCCATCTGGTTCACGAATGTCCTTCAGGGAAGGAAATCTGCCGTGCGGACCCGGTCTGGCTCACATGTGACTCCAGAGCCGCAGCAATGTGGTCGACTCTCAACTGCCCTCGAGCAAGTAGGGATGGGCAATAAATGTTGGCCCAGCCAGCGACGCCCATGTACCACGAACAAATAATAAAAAAACATAAACAGCGACATCCCCAATACAAATTTTTGCAACATTTCATAAGTTACAGCCAACCAGCCTGAATGTGCTTCAGTATCCCGACTCACTGTTCCGTGCCTGCTGACGAATTATCTATCCAATCCAGGCTGACAACCTGAGCCACAATCGGACACCTCGACTCTTTGTGCTGCATGCTATGGGATTGTTGTAATCCAAATCTATGACATCTACTGGCCCCATCGTGTAGGGCGGTGAACTCACTTGCCTACATGACAAGGGTGTGATTCAGTATACTACCAATGATGTGAGTTCAATCTCCCTACAGGCTGCAGTGATTTGTAAATATTGTCTCCACAACTTGTCCAAGAGTGGCATAGACAGAGTGGATAGTCAGAGGCTCTTTCCTAGGGTAGAAACGTCAAGTACGAGGGGACATAGGTTAAAGGTGCGTGGGGAAAAGATCAGAGGAGATCTGTGAGGCAAGTTTTTTACACAGAGGGTGGTGAATTGCTGGAACGCGCTGCCCGAGGAGGTGGTGGGAGCAGGTACGATAGCGGCATTTAAGGGGCATCTAGATGAATACATGAATAGAATGGGAATGGAAGGATACGGATTCTGTAAGTGCATACGGTTTTAGTTTAGGCAGGCATTATGATCGGCGCAGGCTTGGAGGGCCGAAGGGCCTGTTCCTGTGCTGTACTGTTCTTTGTTCTTTGAGTGGTGAACTGAAATGGGCAACACGGTGGTACAGTGGTTGGCACTGCTGCCTCACAGTGCCAGGGACCCGGGTTCGATTCCTGGCTTGGATCACTGTCTGTGCGGAGTCTGCATGTTCTCTCCGTGTCTGCATGGGTTTCCTCCGGCTGCCCCCGTTTTCTCCCACAGTCTGAAAGACGTGCTGGTTCGGTGCGTTGGCCATGTTAAATTCTCTCTCTGTGTACCCAAACAGGCACTGGAGTGTGGGGACTAGGAGATTTTCACAGTAACTACATTGCAGTGTTAATGTAAGCCTACTTGTGACACTAATAAAAACAGCACATTTACTATATCAGCAGTTATCTATTTCAGAGCACTGAAGTCAGCTTTAAGTTTTGGCGATGTTATATGGTTTAAATCCCTCGACTTATACTTATACTTCCACCTCCAGATACTGAGAGCTCCTTGCTCTTATGAGTAAGTCCATTGGTTATCCTCTATTCCTGCTATGGAAATGACGTGTTCCACTGTGAAAACAGGTGCAGAATACAGAATCCTCAATATAAACATTCAAAAGGGTCCAGAGGGGGAATTCTTTCACATGGAGTGTGGTGAGTGTCTGGAACAAGCTGCCAGAGGCAGTAGGAGAGGGGGGTACAATTTGTATTTTAAAAAGCGTTTAGTCAGTTCCATGGGTACGATGGGTATAGAGAGACATGGGCCAAATGCGGGCAATTGGGACGAGCTTAAAGGTAAAAACTGGGCGGCACGGACAGGTTGGGCCGAAGGGCCTGTTTCCATGCGGTAAACCTCAATGACTCGATAACATAGGAACAGGAATTAAGAGCAGAAGTCGGCAAATTCAGCCCTTCGAGCCTGATCCGCCATTCAATCAGATCATGGCTGATCTCTCCCTGGTCTCAAATCCCCCTCCCCACCTGTTCCCCATATCCCCTTATCTCTTTTTTATTAGAAATATATCCATCTCCTTCTTGAAACCATTCAATGATTCAGACTCCACCGCGCGATGGGGCAGCGAGTTCCACAAACTCACCACCTCTGCGAGAAGTAGTTCGTCCTCATCTCAGTATTAAATCTACCGCCTCTCAACCTATACCTGTGACCTCTTGTTTGAGATTGCCCCATAAGAGGAAACATTTGGTCTACAGTTACTTTATCAATCCCTTTTAAAATTTTATATACCTGCATCAGATCCCCTCTCATCCCTCTGAACTCCAGTGAGTACAAGCCCAAAGTGATTAATCTCTCCTCATACGTCAATCCTCTCATCCTAGAGTCAATCTGGTGAACCTCCTCTGAACTGCCTCCAATGCAGCAACATCCTTCCTCAAATAAAGTGACCAAAACTGGACACAACACTCCAGATACTCTGTGGGATTTTCATAGAATCATAGATAAAAAGATTCTTATCACTTGGAAAGGTTTCATCAGTAATGAGGGGGCCTTAGTACATTTTGTTTTACCCGAAGTGGGAGGCAGCCATTCCTGATCGAAACTGGACGATCTTAATATCTTGGAACAGTGGAGTTCAAAGAGGCGCGCGAGACAATGAAATGGGAGATGGGTGGGAAGGAGGAAATGTAAGGAAAGTCACTGAGCTAAGTAATATGATTAGAGATAGAGGTGAGAGGGGAAAGATTTCAAAGGGAACTGAGGGGCAACTTCTTCAAACGGAGGGTGGTGTGTGTATAGAATGAGCTGCCGGAGAAAGTGGTTGAGGCAAGTTCAATACCAACATTTAAAAAGCATTTGGATAGAGGGAAAGGATTAGAGGGATATGGACCGAACGCGGGCAATTGGGACCAACTGGGAGGGCACCATGGTCAGCATGGACTGTTTGGGCCGAAGGACCTGTTTCCATGCTGTATTGCTCTGTGACTCGATATAGGCTGCGTGAAGAGATATTCTGTGACTAGCACGATGCTGAGTGAAGTTGTAAAACTTGAAGTGTCCTTCCAGAAACCAAGAAAGATTTATGTTTCAAAATACACCCCTGTTTCTGAATATTTTGGATTTCCACAGTGCAGTGGAAGAGTGTCAGAATTCATGTGGTTTGCCTTGAATATTGTGATAGCAGTTTTGCCTTGAGTATTATTTCTGGAATTTGATCTATCAACAGCTGTAAGAGATAATGGAAAAGAAATTAGCAGGGGGGTAGGAGGGTAAATATGTGGGGTTATGGGGATAGGGCCTGGTTGGGAATGTGGTCAGTGCGGACTCGATGGGCCAAATAACCTCCTTCTGCACTGCAGGGATTCTACGATCTTGGTTTCAGATAAAACGCGGCACAACATCGTGGGCCGAAGGGCGTGTTCTGTGCTGTTCTATCTATGAAAGTGATTATAAGACTATTCTCACCAACTGGAATTTTAATAAGACTGTCCATAATATACCACCTGAATCTCCCACACCTCATTTTTAAATTTTGCCTCCTCATAACTGACCCTTCAGCTCAGGGGAACAGCTGCTCCCTCTCCACCCTGTCCATGTCCTTGATAATCTTGTACACCTCGATCAGGTCGTCCCTCAGTCTGCTCTGCTCCAGAGAAAACAAACAATACCTATCCAACCTCTCTTCATTCCTTAAATGTTCCATCCCAGGCAGCATCTTGGTGAATCTCCTCTGGACCACCTCCAGTGCAATCACATCCTTCCTATAATGTGTCGACCAGAACTGCACACAGTGCTCCAGCTGTGGCCAAACCAACGCTCTATACAACTCCATCATGACCTCTACGTTTTTGTAATTTATATCCCGATTGACAAAGTTGAACAATAATATTCCAGCAAAGACGAATCGCTGGCAACCCCTCATCACACCTCAGCAGCTATAGACGCTGGTCGGGTCTGTGGTCCCGTGAGCCGTCCCTCTGGTCAGGAGGGAACCACTGCCGTTCCACCAGCCCAGGTATTCTGCTGCGGGGAAGCAACTTCACTCTCTCCAAAGTTAGGAGGTGGTGGGAGGAAGCCTCCTCATAGCAGACGTTATGTCCAATCTATTTAGGGTGTAGCGGTGACGGAGTGGTTAGCACTGCTGCCTCACAGAGCGAGGGACCCGGGTTCGGTTCCCGGCTTGTGTCACTGCCTGTGTGGAGTCTGCATGTTCTCGGAGTGCTGCTCGGGCTGCAGTAGAGTGTGACAGTTGGTGTCTCAGTGAGGGAGTGCTGCTCGGGCTGCAGTAGAGTGTGACAGTTGGTGTCTCAGTGAGGGAGTGCTGCTCGGGCTGCAGTAGAGTGTGACAGTTGGTGTCTCAGTGAGGGAGTGCTGCTCGGGCTGCAGTAGAGAGTGACAGTTGGTGTCTCAGTGAGGGAGTGCTGCTCGGGCTGCAGTAGAGTGTGACAGTTGGTGTCTCAGTGAGGGAGTGCTGCTCGGGCTGCAGTGGAGAGTGACAGTTGGTGTCTCAGTGAGGGAGTGTTGCTCGGGCTGCAGTAGAGTGTGACAGTTGGTGTCTCAGTGAGGGAGTGCTGCTCGGGCTGCAGTAGAGAGTGACAGTTGGTGTCTCACTGTGGGAGTGCTGCTCGGGCTGCAGTAGAGAGTGACAGTTGGTGTCTCAGTGAGGGAGTGCTGCTCGGGCTGCAGTAGAGAGTGACAGTTGGTGTCTCAGTGAGGGAGTGCTGCTCGGGCTGCAGTAGAGTGTGACAGTTGCTGTCTCAGTGAGGGAGTGCTGCTCGGGCTGCAGTAGAGTGTGACAGTTGGTGTCTCAGTGAGGGAGTGTTGCTCGGGCTGCAGTAGAGTGTGACAGTTGGTGTCTCAGTGAGGGAGTGCTGCTCGGGCTGCAGTAGAGTGTGACAGTTGGTGTCTCAGTGAGGGAGTGCTGCTCGGGCTGCAGTAGAGAGTGACAGTTGGTGTCTCAGTGAGGGAGTGTTGCTCGGGCTGCAGTAGAGTGTGACAGTTGGTGTCTCAGTGAGGGAGTGTTGCTCGGGCTGCAGTAGAGTGTGACAGTTGGTGTCTCAGTGAGGGAGTGCTGCTCGGGCTGCAGTAGAGTGTGACAGTTGGTGTCTCAGTGAGGGAGTGCTGCTCGGGCTGCAGTAGAGAGTGACAGTTGGTGTCTCACTGTGGGAGTGCTGCTCGGGCTGCAGTAGAGAGTGACAGTTGGTGTCTCACTGTGGGAGTGCTGCTCGGGCTGCAGTAGAGTGTGACAGTTGGTGTCTCAGTGAGGGAGTGCTGCTCGGGCTGCAGTAGAGAGTGACAGTTGGTGTCTCACTGTGGGAGTGCTGCTCGGGCTGCAGTGGAGAGTGACAGTTGGTGTCTCAGTGAGGGAGTGCTGCTCGGGCTGCAGTAGAGAGTGACAGTTGGTGTCTCAGTGAGGGAGTGCTGCTCGGGCTGCAGTAGAGTGTGACAGTTGGTGTCTCAGTGAGGGAGTGCTGCTCGGGCTGCAGTGGAGAGTGACAGTTGGTGTCTCAGTGAGGGAGTGCTGCTCGGGCTGCAGTAGAGAGTGACAGTTGGTGTCTCAGTGAGGGAGTGCTGCTCGGGCTGCAGTGGAGAGTGACAGTTGGTGTCTCAGTGAGGGAGTGCTGCTCGGGCTGCAGTAGAGAGTGACAGTTGGTGTCTCAGTGAGGGAGTGTTGCTCGGGCTGCAGTAGAGAGTGACAGTTGGTGTCTCAGTGTGGGAGTGCTGCTCGGGCTGCAGTGGAGTGTGACAGTTGGTGTCTCAGTGAGGGAGTGCTGCTCGGGCTGCAGTAGAGTGTGACAGTTGGTGTCTCAGTGTGGGAGTGCTGCTCGGGCTGCAGTAGAGAGTGACAGTTGGTGTCTCACTGTGGGAGTGCTGCTCGGGCTGCAGTAGAGTGTGACAGTTGGTGTCTCAGTGTGGGAGTGCTGCTCGGGCTGCAGTAGAGTGTGACAGTTGGTGTCTCAGTGTGGGAGTGTTGCTCGGGCTGCAGTAGAGTGTGACAGTTGGTGTCTCAGTGAGGGAGTGCTGCTCGGGCTGCAGTAGAGTGTGACAGTTGCTGTCTCAGTGAGGGAGTGCTGCTCGGGCTGCAGTAGAGAGTGACAGTTGGTGTCTCAGTGAGGGAGTGCTGCTCGGGCTGCAGTAGAGTGTGACAGTTGCTGTCTCAGTGAGGGAGTGCTGCTCGGGCTGCAGTAGAGAGTGACAGTTGGTGTCTCAGTGAGGGAGTGCTGCTCGGGCTGCAGTAGAGTGTGACAGTTGGTATCTCACTGTGGGAGTGCTGCTCGGGCTGCAGTAGAGAGTGACAGTTGGTATCTCAGTGTGGGAGTGTTGCTCGGGCTGCAGTAGAGTGTGACAGTTGCTGTCTCAGTGAGGGAGTGCTGCTCGGGCTGCAGTAGAGAGTGACAGTTGGTGTCTCAGTGTGGGAGTGCTGCTCGGGCTGCAGTAGAGTGTGACAGTTGGTGTCTCACTGTGGGAGTGCTGCTCGGGCTGCAGTAGAGAGTGACAGTTGGTGTCTCAGTGAGGGAGTGCTGCTCGGGCTGCAGTAGAGTGTGACAGTTGGTATCTCACTGTGGGAGTGCTGCTCGGGCTGCAGTAGAGTGTGACAGTTGGTATCTCACTGAGGGAGTGCTGCTCGGGCTGCAGTAGAGAGTGACAGTTGGTGTCTCAGTGAGGGAGTGCTGCTCGGGCTGCAGTAGAGAGTGACAGTTGGTGTCTCAGTGAGGGAGTGTTGCTCGGGCTGCAGTAGAGTGTGACAGTTGGTGTCTCAGTGAGGGAGTGCTGCTCGGGCTGCAGTAGAGTGTGACAGTTGGTGTCTCAGTGAGGGAGTGTTGCTCGGGCTGCAGTAGAGAGTGACAGTTGGTGTCTCAGTGAGGGAGTGCTGCTCGGGCTGCAGTGGAGAGTGACAGTTGGTGTCTCAGTGAGGGAGTGCTGCTCGGGCTGCAGTGGAGAGTGACAGTTGGTGTCTCACTGTGGGAGTGCTGCTCGGGCTGCAGTAGAGAGTGACAGTTGGTGTCTCAGTGAGGGAGTGCTGCTCGGGCTGCAGTGGAGAGTGACAGTTGGTGTCTCACTGTGGGAGTGCTGCTCGGGCTGCAGTAGAGAGTGACAGTTGGTGTCTCAGTGAGGGAGTGCTGCTCGGGCTGCAGTGGAGAGTGACAGTTGGTGTCTCAGTGTGGGAGTGCTGCTCGGGCTGCAGTAGAGTGTGACAGTTGGTGTCTCAGTGTGGGAGTGCTGCTCGGGCTGCAGTAGAGAGTGACAGTTGGTGTCTCAGTGAGGGAGTGCTGCTCGGGCTGCAGTAGAGTGTGACAGTTGGTATCTCACTGTGGGAGTGCTGCTCGGGCTGCAGTAGAGAGTGACAGTTGGTGTCTCAGTGAGGGAGTGTTGCTCGGGCTGCAGTAGAGTGTGACAGTTGGTGTCTCAGTGTGGGAGTGCTGCTCGGGCTGCAGTAGAGTGTGACAGTTGGTGTCTCAGTGAGGGAGTGCTGCTCGGGCTGCAGTAGAGTGTGACAGTTGGTGTCTCAGTGAGGGAGTGCTGCTCGGGCTGCAGTAGAGTGTGACAGTTGGTGTCTCACTGTGGGAGTGCTGCTCGGGCTGCAGTGGAGAGTGACAGTTGCTGTCTCAGTGTGGGAGTGCTGCTCGGGCTGCAGTAGAGTGTGACAGTTGGTGTCTCACTGAGGGAGTGTTGCTCGGGCTGCAGTAGAGTGTGACAGTTGGTGTCTCAGTGAGGGAGTGTTGCTCGGGCTGCAGTAGAGTGTGACAGTTGGTGTCTCAGTGAGGGAGTGCTGCTCGGGCTGCAGTAGAGAGTGACAGTTGGTGTCTCAGTGAGGGAGTGCTGCTCGGGCTGCAGTAGAGAGTGACAGTTGGTGTCTCAGTGAGGGAGTGCTGCTCGGGCTGTAGTAGAGTGTGACAGTTGCTGTCTCAGTGAGGGAGTGCTGCTCGGGCTGCAGTAGAGAGTGACAGTTGGTGTCTCAGTGTGGGAGTGCTGCTCGGGCTGCAGTAGAGAGTGACAGTTGGTGTCTCAGTGTGGGAGTGCTGCTCGGGCTGCAGTAGAGAGTGACAGTTGGTGTCTCAGTGTGGGAGTGCTGCTCGGGCTGCAGTAGAGAGTGACAGTTGGTGTCTCAGTGTGGGAGTGCTGCTCGGGCTGCAGTAGAGAGTGACAGTTGGTGTCTCAGTGAGGGAGTGCTGCTCGGGCTGCAGTAGAGTGTGACAGTTGGTGTCTCAGTGAGGGAGTGCTGCTCGGGCTGCAGTAGAGTGTGACAGTTGGTGTCTCAGTGAGGGAGTGCTGCTCGGGCTGCAGTAGAGAGTGACAGTTGGTGTCTCAGTGTGGGAGTGCTGCTCGGGCTGCAGTAGAGAGTGACAGTTGGTGTCTCAGTGAGGGAGTGCTGCTCGGGCTGCAGTGGAGAGTGACAGTTGGTGTCTCAGTGTGGGAGTGCTGCTCGGGCTGCAGTAGAGTGTGACAGTTGGTGTCTCAGTGAGGGAGTGCTGCTCGGGCTGCAGTAGAGTGTGACAGTTGGTGTCTCAGTGAGGGAGTGTTGCTCGGGCTGCAGTAGAGTGTGACAGTTGGTGTCTCAGTGAGGGAGTGTTGCTCGGGCTGCAGTAGAGTGTGACAGTTGGTGTCTCAGTGAGGGAGTGCTGCTCGGGCTGCAGTAGAGTGTGACAGTTGGTGTCTCAGTGAGGGAGTGCTGCTCGGGCTGCAGTAGAGTGTGACAGTTGGTGTCTCAGTGAGGGAGTGCTGCTCGGGCTGCAGTAGAGTGTGACAGTTGCTGTCTCAGTGAGGGAGTGCTGCTCGGGCTGCAGTAGAGTGTGACAGTTGGTGTCTCAGTGAGGGAGTGCTGCTCGGGCTGCAGTAGAGTGTGACAGTTGGTGTCTCAGTGAGGGAGTGTTGCTCGGGCTGCAGTAGAGAGTGACAGTTGGTGTCTCAGTGAGGGAGTGCTGCTCGGGCTGCAGTAGAGTGTGACAGTTGGTGTCTCAGTGAGGGAGTGTTGCTCGGGCTGCAGTAGAGTGTGACAGTTGGTGTCTCAGTGAGGGAGTGCTGCTCGGGCTGCAGTAGAGTGTGACAGTTGGTGTCTCAGTGAGGGAGTGCTGCTCGGGCTGCAGTAGAGTGTGACAGTTGGTGTCTCAGTGAGGGAGTGCTGCTCGGGCTGCAGTAGAGTGTGACAGTTGGTGTCTCAGTGAGGGAGTGCTGCTCGGGCTGCAGTAGAGTGTGACAGTTGGTGTCTCAGTGAGGGAGTGCTGCTCGGGCTGCAGTAGAGTGTGACAGTTGGTGTCTCAGTGAGGGAGTGCTGCTCGGGCTGCAGTAGAGTGTGACAGTTGGTGTCTCAGTGAGGGAGTGTTGCTCGGGCTGCAGTAGAGAGTGACAGTTGGTGTCTCAGTGAGGGAGTGCTGCTCGGGCTGCAGTGGAGAGTGACAGTTGGTGTCTCACTGTGGGAGTGCTGCTCGGGCTGCAGTAGAGTGTGACAGTTGGTGTCTCAGTGTGGGAGTGCTGCTCGGGCTGCAGTGGAGAGTGACAGTTGGTGTCTCAGTGTGGGAGTGCTGCTCGGGCTGCAGTAGAGTGTGACAGTTGGTGTCTCAGTGTGGGAGTGCTGCTCGGGCTGCAGTAGAGTGTGACAGTTGGTGTCTCAGTGAGGGAGTGCTGCTCGGGCTGCAGTAGAGTGTGACAGTTGGTGTCTCAGTGTGGGAGTGCTGCTCGGGCTGCAGTGGAGAGTGACAGTTGGTGTCTCACTGTGGGAGTGCTGCTCGGGCTGCAGTAGAGTGTGACAGTTGGTGTCTCAGTGAGGGAGTGTTGCTCGGGCTGCAGTAGAGTGTGACAGTTGGTGTCTCAGTGAGGGAGTGCTGCTCGGGCTGCAGGAGAGTGTGACAGTTGGTGTCTCAGTGAGGGAGTGCTGCTCGGGCTGCAGTAGAGAGTGACAGTTGGTGTCTCAGTGAGGGAGTGTTGCTCGGGCTGCAGTAGAGTGTGACAGTTGGTGTCTCACTGTGGGAGTGCTGCTCGGGCTGCAGTAGAGTGTGACAGTTGGTATCTCACTGTGGGAGTGCTGCTCGGGCTGCAGTAGAGTGTGACAGTTGGTGTCTCAGTGAGGGAGTGCTGCTCGGGCTGCAGTAGAGTGTGACAGTTGGTGTCTCAGTGAGGGAGTGCTGCTCGGGCTGCAGTGGAGAGTGACAGTTGCTGTCTCAGTGTGGGAGTGCTGCTCGGGCTGCAGTAGAGTGTGACAGTTGGTGTCTCAGTGAGGGAGTGTTGCTCGGGCTGCAGTAGAGTGTGACAGTTGGTGTCTCAGTGAGGGAGTGTTGCTCGGGCTGCAGTAGAGTGTGACAGTTGGTGTCTCAGTGTGGGAGTGCTGCTCGGGCTGCAGTGGAGAGTGACAGTTGGTGTCTCAGTGAGGGAGTGCTGCTCGGGCTGCAGTAGAGTGTGACAGTTGGTGTCTCAGTGAGGGAGTGTTGCTCGGGCTGCAGTGGAGAGTGACAGTTGGTGTCTCAGTGTGGGAGTGCTGCTCGGGCTGCAGTGGAGAGTGACAGTTGCTGTCTCAGTGTGGGAGTGCTGCTCGGGCTGCAGTAGAGAGTGACAGTTGGTGTCTCAGTGAGGGAGTGCTGCTCGGGCTGCAGTAGAGTGTGACAGTTGGTGTCTCAGTGAGGGAGTGCTGCTCGGGCTGCAGTGGAGAGTGACAGTTGGTGTCTCAGTGAGGGAGTGCTGCTCGGGCTGCAGTAGAGTGTGACAGTTGGTGTCTCAGTGAGGGAGTGCTGCTCGGGCTGCAGTAGAGTGTGACAGTTGGTGTCTCAGTGAGGGAGTGCTGCTCGGGCTGCAGTAGAGAGTGACAGTTGGTGTCTCAGTGAGGGAGTGCTGCTCGGGCTGCAGTAGAGTGTGACAGTTGGTGTCTCAGTGAGGGAGTGCTGCTCGGGCTGCAGTAGAGTGTGACAGTTGGTGTCTCAGTGAGGGAGTGCTGCTCGGGCTGCAGTGGAGAGTGACAGTTGGTGTCTCAGTGTGGGAGTGTTGCTCGGGCTGCAGTGGAGAGTGACAGTTGGTGTCTCAGTGAGGGAGTGCTGCTCGGGCTGCAGTGGAGAGTGACAGTTGGTGTCTCAGTGTGGGAGTGTTGCTCGGGCTGCAGTGGAGAGTGACAGTTGGTGTCTCAGTGTGGGAGTGCTGCTCGGGCTGCAGTAGAGAGTGACAGTTGGTGTCTCAGTGAGGGAGTGCTGCTCGGGCTGCAGTAGAGTGTGACAGTTGGTGTCTCAGTGAGGGAGTGCTGCTCGGGCTGCAGTAGAGAGTGACAGTTGGTGTCTCAGTGAGGGAGTGCTGCTCGGGCTGCAGTAGAGTGTGACAGTTGGTGTCTCAGTGAGGGAGTGCTGCTCGGGCTGCAGTAGAGAGTGACAGTTGGTGTCTCAGTGTGGGAGTGTTGCTCGGGCTGCAGTAGAGAGTGACAGTTGGTGTCTCAGTGAGGGAGTGCTGCTCGGGCTGCAGTAGAGAGTGACAGTTGGTGTCTCAGTGAGGGAGTGCTGCTCGGGCTGCAGTAGAGAGTGACAGTTGGTGTCTCAGTGTGGGAGTGCTGCTCGGGCTGCAGTAGAGTGTGACAGTTGGTGTCTCAGTGTGGGAGTGTTGCTCGGGCTGCAGTAGAGTGTGACAGTTGGTGTCTCAGTGAGGGAGTGCTGCTCGGGCTGCAGTAGAGTGTGACAGTTGGTGTCTCAGTGAGGGAGTGCTGCTCGGGCTGCAGTAGAGTGTGACAGTTGGTGTCTCAGTGAGGGAGTGCTGCTCGGGCTGCAGTAGAGTGTGACAGTTGGTGTCTCAGTGTGGGAGTGCTGCTCGGGCTGCAGTAGAGTGTGACAGTTGGTGTCTCAGTGAGGGAGTGCTGCTCGGGCTGCAGTGGAGAGTGACAGTTGGTGTCTCAGTGAGGGAGTGCTGCTCGGGCTGCAGTGGAGAGTGACAGTTGGTGTCTCACTGTGGGAGTGCTGCTCGGGCTGCAGTAGAGTGTGACAGTTGGTATCTCACTGTGGGAGTGCTGCTCGGGCTGCAGTAGAGAGTGACAGTTGGTGTCTCAGTGAGGGAGTGCTGCTCGGGCTGCAGTAGAGTGTGACAGTTGGTGTCTCAGTGAGGGAGTGCTGCTCGGGCTGCAGTAGAGTGTGACAGTTGGTGTCTCAGTGTGGGAGTGCTGCTCGGGCTGCAGTGGAGAGTGACAGTTGGTGTCTCACTGTGGGAGTGCTGCTCGGGCTGCAGTAGAGTGTGACAGTTGGTGTCTCAGTGAGGGAGTGTTGCTCGGGCTGCAGTAGAGTGTGACAGTTGGTGTCTCAGTGAGGGAGTGCTGCTCGGGCTGCAGGAGAGTGTGACAGTTGGTGTCTCAGTGAGGGAGTGCTGCTCGGGCTGCAGTAGAGAGTGACAGTTGGTGTCTCAGTGAGGGAGTGTTGCTCGGGCTGCAGTAGAGTGTGACAGTTGGTGTCTCACTGTGGGAGTGCTGCTCGGGCTGCAGTAGAGTGTGACAGTTGGTATCTCACTGTGGGAGTGCTGCTCGGGCTGCAGTAGAGTGTGACAGTTGGTGTCTCAGTGAGGGAGTGCTGCTCGGGCTGCAGTAGAGTGTGACAGTTGGTGTCTCAGTGAGGGAGTGCTGCTCGGGCTGCAGTGGAGAGTGACAGTTGCTGTCTCAGTGTGGGAGTGCTGCTCGGGCTGCAGTAGAGTGTGACAGTTGGTGTCTCAGTGAGGGAGTGTTGCTCGGGCTGCAGTAGAGTGTGACAGTTGGTGTCTCAGTGAGGGAGTGTTGCTCGGGCTGCAGTAGAGTGTGACAGTTGGTGTCTCAGTGTGGGAGTGCTGCTCGGGCTGCAGTGGAGAGTGACAGTTGGTGTCTCAGTGAGGGAGTGCTGCTCGGGCTGCAGTAGAGTGTGACAGTTGGTGTCTCAGTGAGGGAGTGTTGCTCGGGCTGCAGTGGAGAGTGACAGTTGGTGTCTCAGTGTGGGAGTGCTGCTCGGGCTGCAGTGGAGAGTGACAGTTGCTGTCTCAGTGTGGGAGTGCTGCTCGGGCTGCAGTAGAGAGTGACAGTTGGTGTCTCAGTGAGGGAGTGCTGCTCGGGCTGCAGTAGAGTGTGACAGTTGGTGTCTCAGTGAGGGAGTGCTGCTCGGGCTGCAGTGGAGAGTGACAGTTGGTGTCTCAGTGAGGGAGTGCTGCTCGGGCTGCAGTAGAGTGTGACAGTTGGTGTCTCAGTGAGGGAGTGCTGCTCGGGCTGCAGTAGAGTGTGACAGTTGGTGTCTCAGTGAGGGAGTGCTGCTCGGGCTGCAGTAGAGAGTGACAGTTGGTGTCTCAGTGAGGGAGTGCTGCTCGGGCTGCAGTAGAGTGTGACAGTTGGTGTCTCAGTGAGGGAGTGCTGCTCGGGCTGCAGTAGAGTGTGACAGTTGGTGTCTCAGTGAGGGAGTGCTGCTCGGGCTGCAGTGGAGAGTGACAGTTGGTGTCTCAGTGTGGGAGTGTTGCTCGGGCTGCAGTGGAGAGTGACAGTTGGTGTCTCAGTGAGGGAGTGCTGCTCGGGCTGCAGTGGAGAGTGACAGTTGGTGTCTCAGTGTGGGAGTGTTGCTCGGGCTGCAGTGGAGAGTGACAGTTGGTGTCTCAGTGTGGGAGTGCTGCTCGGGCTGCAGTAGAGAGTGACAGTTGGTGTCTCAGTGAGGGAGTGCTGCTCGGGCTGCAGTAGAGTGTGACAGTTGGTGTCTCAGTGAGGGAGTGCTGCTCGGGCTGCAGTAGAGAGTGACAGTTGGTGTCTCAGTGAGGGAGTGCTGCTCGGGCTGCAGTAGAGTGTGACAGTTGGTGTCTCAGTGAGGGAGTGCTGCTCGGGCTGCAGTAGAGAGTGACAGTTGGTGTCTCAGTGTGGGAGTGTTGCTCGGGCTGCAGTAGAGAGTGACAGTTGGTGTCTCAGTGAGGGAGTGCTGCTCGGGCTGCAGTAGAGAGTGACAGTTGGTGTCTCAGTGAGGGAGTGCTGCTCGGGCTGCAGTAGAGAGTGACAGTTGGTGTCTCAGTGTGGGAGTGCTGCTCGGGCTGCAGTAGAGTGTGACAGTTGGTGTCTCAGTGTGGGAGTGTTGCTCGGGCTGCAGTAGAGTGTGACAGTTGGTGTCTCAGTGAGGGAGTGCTGCTCGGGCTGCAGTAGAGTGTGACAGTTGGTGTCTCAGTGAGGGAGTGCTGCTCGGGCTGCAGTAGAGTGTGACAGTTGGTGTCTCAGTGAGGGAGTGCTGCTCGGGCTGCAGTAGAGTGTGACAGTTGGTGTCTCAGTGTGGGAGTGCTGCTCGGGCTGCAGTAGAGTGTGACAGTTGGTGTCTCAGTGAGGGAGTGCTGCTCGGGCTGCAGTGGAGAGTGACAGTTGGTGTCTCAGTGAGGGAGTGCTGCTCGGGCTGCAGTGGAGAGTGACAGTTGGTGTCTCACTGTGGGAGTGCTGCTCGGGCTGCAGTAGAGTGTGACAGTTGGTATCTCACTGTGGGAGTGCTGCTCGGGCTGCAGTAGAGAGTGACAGTTGGTGTCTCAGTGAGGGAGTGTTGCTCGGGCTGCAGTAGAGTGTGACAGTTGGTGTCTCAGTGTGGGAGTGTTGCTCGGGCTGCAGTAGAGTGTGACAGTTGGTGTCTCACTGTGGGAGTGCTGCTCGGGCTGCAGTAGAGAGTGACAGTTGGTATCTCACTGTGGGAGTGCTGCTCGGGCTGCAGTAGAGAGTGACAGTTGGTGTCTCAGTGAGGGAGTGCTGCTCGGGCTGCAGTAGAGTGTGACAGTTGGTGTCTCAGTGTGGGAGTGCTGCTCGGGCTGCAGTAGAGAGTGACAGTTGGTGTCTCACTGTGGGAGTGCTGCTCGGGCTGCAGTGGAGAGTGACAGTTGGTGTCTCAGTGAGGGAGTGCTGCTCGGGCTGCAGTAGAGAGTGACAGTTGGTGTCTCACTGTGGGAGTGCTGCTCGGGCTGCAGTGGAGAGTGACAGTTGGTGTCTCAGTGTGGGAGTGCTGCTCGGGCTGCAGTAGAGTGTGACAGTTGGTGTCTCAGTGAGGGAGTGCTGCTCGGGCTGCAGTAGAGTGTGACAGTTGGTGTCTCAGTGAGGGAGTGCTGCTCGGGCTGCAGTAGAGTGTGACAGTTGGTGTCTCAGTGTGGGAGTGCTGCTCGGGCTGCAGTAGAGTGTGACAGTTGGTGTCTCAGTGAGGGAGTGCTGCTCGGGCTGCAGTGGAGAGTGACAGTTGGTGTCTCAGTGAGGGAGTGTTGCTCGGGCTGCAGTAGAGTGTGACAGTTGGTGTCTCAGTGTGGGAGTGCTGCTCGGGCTGCAGTAGAGTGTGACAGTTGGTGTCTCAGTGTGGGAGTGCTGCTCGGGCTGCAGTAGAGTGTGACAGTTGGTGTCTCAGTGTGGGAGTGCTGCTCGGGCTGCAGTGGAGAGTGACAGTTGGTGTCTCAGTGAGGGAGTGCTGCTCGGGCTGCAGTGGAGTGTGACAGTTGGTGTCTCAGTGTGGGAGTGTTGCTCGGGCTGCAGTGGAGTGTGACAGTTGGTGTCTCAGTGAGGGAGTGTTGCTCGGGCTGCAGTGGAGTGTGACAGTTGGTGTCTCAGTGAGGGAGTGCTGCTCGGGCTGCAGTAGAGAGTGACAGTTGGTGTCTCAGTGAGGGAGTGCTGCTCGGGCTGCAGTAGAGTGTGACAGTTGGTGTCTCAGTGAGGGAGTGCTGCTCGGGCTGCAGTAGAGTGTGACAGTTGGTGTCTCAGTGAGGGAGTGCTGCTCGGGCTGCAGTAGAGTGTGACAGTTGCTGTCTCAGTGAGGGAGTGCTGCTCGGGCTGCAGTAGAGTGTGACAGTTGGTGTCTCAGTGTGGGAGTGCTGCTCGGGCTGCAGTGGAGTGTGACAGTTGGTGTCTCAGTGAGGGAGTGCTGCTCGGGCTGCAGTAGAGTGTGACAGTTGGTGTCTCAGTGTGGGAGTGCTGCTCGGGCTGCAGTAGAGTGTGACAGTTGGTGTCTCAGTGAGGGAGTGCTGCTCGGGCTGCAGTAGAGTGTGACAGTTGGTGTCTCAGTGAGGGAGTGTTGCTCGGGCTGCAGTAGAGAGTGACAGTTGGTGTCTCAGTGAGGGAGTGCTGCTCGGGCTGCAGTGGAGAGTGACAGTTGGTGTCTCACTGTGGGAGTGTTGCTCGGGCTGCAGTAGAGTGTGACAGTTGGTGTCTCAGTGAGGGAGTGTTGCTCGGGCTGCAGTAGAGAGTGACAGTTGGTGTCTCAGTGAGGGAGTGCTGCTCGGGCTGCAGTAGAGTGTGACAGTTGGTGTCTCAGTGTGGGAGTGCTGCTCGGGCTGCAGTGGAGAGTGACAGTTGGTGTCTCAGTGTGGGAGTGCTGCTCGGGCTGCAGTAGAGTGTGACAGTTGGTGTCTCAGTGTGGGAGTGCTGCTCGGGCTGCAGTGGAGAGTGACAGTTGGTGTCTCACTGTGGGAGTGCTGCTCGGGCTGCAGTAGAGAGTGACAGTTGGTGTCTCAGTGAGGGAGTGCTGCTCGGGCTGCAGTAGAGTGTGACAGTTGGTATCTCACTGTGGGAGTGCTGCTCGGGCTGCAGTAGAGAGTGACAGTTGGTGTCTCAGTGAGGGAGTGTTGCTCGGGCTGCAGTAGAGTGTGACAGTTGGTGTCTCAGTGTGGGAGTGCTGCTCGGGCTGCAGTAGAGTGTGACAGTTGGTGTCTCAGTGAGGGAGTGCTGCTCGGGCTGCAGTAGAGTGTGACAGTTGGTGTCTCAGTGAGGGAGTGCTGCTCGGGCTGCAGTAGAGTGTGACAGTTGGTGTCTCACTGTGGGAGTGCTGCTCGGGCTGCAGTGGAGAGTGACAGTTGCTGTCTCAGTGTGGGAGTGCTGCTCGGGCTGCAGTAGAGTGTGACAGTTGGTGTCTCAGTGAGGGAGTGTTGCTCGGGCTGCAGTAGAGTGTGACAGTTGGTGTCTCAGTGAGGGAGTGTTGCTCGGGCTGCAGTAGAGTGTGACAGTTGGTGTCTCAGTGAGGGAGTGCTGCTCGGGCTGCAGTGGAGAGTGACAGTTGGTGTCTCACTGTGGGAGTGCTGCTCGGGCTGCAGTAGAGTGTGACAGTTGGTGTCTCAGTGAGGGAGTGTTGCTCGGGCTGCAGTAGAGTGTGACAGTTGGTGTCTCAGTGAGGGAGTGCTGCTCGGGCTGCAGTAGAGAGTGACAGTTGGTGTCTCAGTGAGGGAGTGCTGCTCGGGCTGCAGTAGAGAGTGACAGTTGGTGTCTCAGTGAGGGAGTGCTGCTCGGGCTGCAGTAGAGTGTGACAGTTGCTGTCTCACTGAGGGAGTGCTGCTCGGGCTGCAGTAGAGTGTGACAGTTGGTGTCTCAGTGAGGGAGTGTTGCTCGGGCTGCAGTAGAGAGTGACAGTTGGTGTCTCAGTGAGGGAGTGCTGCTCGGGCTGCAGTAGAGTGTGACAGTTGCTGTCTCACTGAGGGAGTGCTGCTCGGGCTGCAGTAGAGTGTGACAGTTGGTGTCTCAGTGTGGGAGTGCTGCTCGGGCTGCAGTGGAGAGTGACAGTTGGTGTCTCAGTGTGGGAGTGCTGCTCGGGCTGCAGTAGAGTGTGACAGTTGGTGTCTCAGTGTGGGAGTGCTGCTCGGGCTGCAGTGGAGAGTGACAGTTGGTGTCTCACTGTGGGAGTGCTGCTCGGGCTGCAGTAGAGTGTGACAGTTGGTATCTCACTGTGGGAGTGCTGCTCGGGCTGCAGTAGAGTGTGACAGTTGGTGTCTCAGTGAGGGAGTGCTGCTCGGGCTGCAGTAGAGTGTGACAGTTGGTGTCTCAGTGAGGGAGTGCTGCTCGGGCTGCAGTAGAGTGTGACAGTTGGTGTCTCAGTGAGGGAGTGCTGCTCGGGCTGCAGTGGAGAGTGACAGTTGGTGTCTCAGTGAGGGAGTGCTGCTCGGGCTGCAGTAGAGTGTGACAGTTGGTGTCTCAGTGTGGGAGTGTTGCTCGGGCTGCAGTAGAGAGTGACAGTTGGTGTCTCAGTGAGGGAGTGCTGCTCGGGCTGCAGTAGAGAGTGACAGTTGGTGTCTCAGTGAGGGAGTGTTGCTCGGGCTGCAGTAGAGTGTGACAGTTGGTGTCTCAGTGTGGGAGTGTTGCTCGGGCTGCAGTAGAGTGTGACAGTTGGTGTCTCAGTGAGGGAGTGCTGCTCGGGCTGCAGTAGAGTGTGACAGTTGGTGTCTCAGTGAGGGAGTGCTGCTCGGGCTGCAGTAGAGTGTGACAGTTGGTGTCTCAGTGAGGGAGTGCTGCTCGGGCTGCAGTAGAGAGTGACAGTTGGTGTCTCAGTGAGGGAGTGCTGCTCGGGCTGCAATAGAGAGTGACAGTTGGTGTCTCAGTGAGGGAGTGCTGCTCGGGCTGCAGTAGAGTGTGACAGTTGGTGTCTCAGTGTGGGAGTGCTGCTCGGGCTGCAGTAGAGTGTGACAGTTGGTATCTCACTGTGGGAGTGCTGCTCGGGCTGCAGTAGAGAGTGACAGTTGGTGTCTCAGTGAGGGAGTGCTGCTCGGGCTGCAGTAGAGTGTGACAGTTGGTGTCTCAGTGAGGGAGTGCTGCTCGGGCTGCAGTAGAGTGTGACAGTTGGTGTCTCAGTGAGGGAGTGCTGCTCGGGCTGCAGTAGAGTGTGACAGTTGCTGTCTCAGTGAGGGAGTGCTGCTCGGGCTGCAGTAGAGTGTGACAGTTGGTGTCTCAGTGAGGGAGTGCTGCTCGGGCTGCAGTAGAGAGTGACAGTTGGTGTCTCAGTGAGGGAGTGCTGCTCGGGCTGCAGTAGAGTGTGACAGTTGCTGTCTCAGTGAGGGAGTGCTGCTCGGGCTGCAGTAGAGTGTGACAGTTGGTGTCTCAGTGTGGGAGTGCTGCTCGGGCTGCAGTAGAGTGTGACAGTTGGTGTCTCAGTGAGGGAGTGCTGCTCGGGCTGCAGTAGAGTGTGACAGTTGGTGTCTCACTGTGGGAGTGCTGCTCGGGCTGCAGTAGAGTGTGACAGTTGGTGTCTCAGTGTGGGAGTGCTGCTCGGGCTGCAGTAGAGTGTGACAGTTGGTGTCTCACTGTGGGAGTGCTGCTCGGGCTGCAGTGGAGAGTGACAGTTGGTGTCTCAGTGAGGGAGTGCTGCTCGGGCTGCAGTAGAGTGTGACAGTTGGTGTCTCACTGTGGGAGTGTTGCTCGGGCTGCAGTAGAGTGTGACAGTTGGTGTCTCAGTGAGGGAGTGCTGCTCGGGCTGCAGTAGAGTGTGACAGTTGGTGTCTCAGTGAGGGAGTGCTGCTCGGGCTGCAGTAGAGTGTGACAGTTGGTGTCTCAGTGAGGGAGTGTTGCTCGGGCTGCAGTAGAGTGTGACAGTTGGTGTCTCAGTGTGGGAGTGCTGCTCGGGCTGCAGTAGAGTGTGACAGTTGGTGTCTCAGTGTGGGAGTGCTGCTCGGGCTGCAGTAGAGTGTGACAGTTGGTGTCTCAGTGAGGGAGTGCTGCTCGGGCTGCAGTGGAGAGTGACAGTTGGTGTCTCAGTGAGGGAGTGCTGCTCGGGCTGCAGTGGAGTGTGACAGTTGGTGTCTCAGTGTGGGAGTGTTGCTCGGGCTGCAGTGGAGTGTGACAGTTGGTGTCTCAGTGAGGGAGTGCTGCTCGGGCTGCAGTAGAGTGTGACAGTTGGTGTCTCAGTGAGGGAGTGCTGCTCGGGCTGCAGTAGAGTGTGACAGTTGGTGTCTCAGTGAGGGAGTGCTGCTCGGGCTGCAGTAGAGTGTGACAGTTGGTGTCTCAGTGAGGGAGTGCTGCTCGGGCTGCAGTGGAGAGTGACAGTTGGTGTCTCAGTGAGGGAGTGCTGCTCGGGCTGCAGTAGAGTGTGACAGTTGGTGTCTCAGTGAGGGAGTGCTGCTCGGGCTGCAGTAGAGTGTGACAGTTGGTGTCTCAGTGAGGGAGTGCTGCTCGGGCTGCAGTAGAGAGTGACAGTTGGTGTCTCAGTGAGGGAGTGCTGCTCGGGCTGCAGTAGAGTGTGACAGTTGGTGTCTCAGTGTGGGAGTGCTGCTCGGGCTGCAGTAGAGTGTGACAGTTGGTGTCTCAGTGTGGGAGTGCTGCTCGGGCTGCAGTGGAGAGTGACAGTTGGTGTCTCAGTGAGGGAGTGCTGCTCGGGCTGCAGTAGAGTGTGACAGTTGGTGTCTCAGTGAGGGAGTGCTGCTCGGGCTGCAGTAGAGTGTGACAGTTGGTGTCTCAGTGTGGGAGTGCTGCTCGGGCTGCAGTAGAGTGTGACAGTTGGTGTCTCACTGTGGGAGTGCTGCTCGGGCTGCAGTAGAGTGTGACAGTTGGTGTCTCAGTGAGGGAGTGTTGCTCGGGCTGCAGTAGAGTGTGACAGTTGGTGTCTCAGTGTGGGAGTGCTGCTCGGGCTGCAGTAGAGTGTGACAGTTGGTGTCTCAGTGTGGGAGTGCTGCTCGGGCTGCAGTAGAGTGTGACAGTTGGTGTCTCAGTGAGGGAGTGTTGCTCGGGCTGCAGTGGAGAGTGACAGTTGGTGTCTCACTGTGGGAGTGCTGCTCGGGCTGCAGTAGAGAGTGACAGTTGGTGTCTCAGTGAGGGAGTGCTGCTCGGGCTGCAGTAGAGTGTGACAGTTGGTGTCTCAGTGAGGGAGTGTTGCTCGGGCTGCAGTGGAGAGTGACAGTTGGTGTCTCAGTGAGGGAGTGCTGCTCGGGCTGCAGTAGAGTGTGACAGTTGGTGTCTCAGTGAGGGAGTGCTGCTCGGGCTGCAGTGGAGAGTGACAGTTGGTGTCTCAGTGAGGGAGTGCTGCTCGGGCTGCAGTAGAGTGTGACAGTTGGTGTCTCAGTGTGGGAGTGCTGCTCGGGCTGCAGTAGAGTGTGACAGTTGGTGTCTCAGTGAGGGAGTGCTGCTCGGGCTGCAGTAGAGTGTGACAGTTGGTGTCTCAGTGAGGGAGTGTTGCTCGGGCTGCAGTGGAGAGTGACAGTTGGTGTCTCAGTGAGGGAGTGCTGCTCGGGCTGCAGTAGAGTGTGACAGTTGGTGTCTCAGTGTGGGAGTGCTGCTCGGGCTGCAGTAGAGTGTGACAGTTGGTGTCTCAGTGAGGGAGTGCTGCTCGGGCTGCAGTGGAGAGTGACAGTTGGTGTCTCAGTGAGGGAGTGTTGCTCGGGCTGCAGTGGAGAGTGACAGTTGGTGTCTCAGTGAGGGAGTGCTGCTCGGGCTGCAGTAGAGTGTGACAGTTGGTGTCTCAGTGAGGGAGTGCTGCTCGGGCTGCAGTAGAGTGTGACAGTTGGTGTCTCAGTGTGGGAGTGCTGCTCGGGCTGCAGTAGAGTGTGACAGTTGGTGTCTCAGTGAGGGAGTGTTGCTCGGGCTGCAGTGGAGAGTGACAGTTGGTGTCTCACTGTGGGAGTGCTGCTCGGGCTGCAGTAGAGTGTGACAGTTGGTGTCTCAGTGAGGGAGTGCTGCTCGGGCTGCAGTAGAGTGTGACAGTTGGTGTCTCAGTGTGGGAGTGCTGCTCGGGCTGCAGTAGAGTGTGACAGTTGCTGTCTCAGTGAGGGAGTGCTGCTCGGGCTGCAGTAGAGTGTGACAGTTGCTGTCTCAGTGAGGGAGTGCTGCTCGGGCTGCAGTGGAGAGTGACAGTTGGGGAAGTGTGGGGAAGTTTTTTGTTTTCTTTTTTTCTTGCTGGTAATGGCTTCAGGGATGGCAGTTCAGGCAGTATGCTGCATCTCCTGTGGGATGTATGTGGTGAGGAAATCCAGTAGTGTTTCAGGAGATTTTAGTTGTAAGAAGTGCATTAGATTGCAGCTTCTGGAGGAGCGTGTAAAGGAGCTGGAGGGGGAGGTAGAGGAACTCCGCATAATTCGGGAGGCGGAGGTGGAAGTTGATAGGAGTTATAGAGAAATAGTAACTCCTAGAAATGAGGCTTGGGTCAATGCCAGGAGGAGGGGTAAGAAGCAATCGGGAAGACAATCCCCTGGGGCGGTTCCCCTCCATAATAGGTTTTCGGTGCTGGAGGCTACAGTTGAGGAGGAATCAACTGAGCATAGAGAGCAGATCTCTGGGGGTGAGCCGAGTGAGAAAGCTCAGGTGGTTAGGGGCTGTAAAAGACTGGGCCTTGTGATTGGGGACTCCACAATTAAGGGGACAGATAGGAGGGTCGGAACTAAAGGTAGGGACTTAGGGTTGGTGTGTTGCCTACCAGGGGCTGGGGTCCGGGATGTGTCTGACAGGGTATTCAGGACTCTTAGGGGGGAGGGAGATAAACCACAAGTTATTGTACATGTGGGGACACACGACATAGGGAGGATAGGGGAAGGGGATATTAGGCAGGGATTTATGGAGTTGGGGTGGAAACTAAAGGCCAAGACTGACAGAGTGGTTATCTCTGGACTCTTGCCTGTACCACGGGATAGTTTAGAGAGGAATAGGGAGAGGGAAGGTTTGAATTCATGGCTGAAGGGATGGTGCAGGAGGGAGGGGTTCAGGTACTTAAGCAATTGGGGCTCGTACTGGGGAAGGTGTGACCTCTATGAGAAGGATGGTCTACACCTTAATCAGAAGGGGACCAATATCCTGGGGGGTAAATTTGCTAAGGCCATGCAGGGAGGTTTAAACTGATTCGGGGGGGGGGAGGGATCCTGAGTAGTGGGGCTGAAAGTGAGGGATGCATGGATGGGGACTGCAATGCACGGCATTGCAGAGGTGGGGTGGAGCAGGGTTTGAAATGTGTATACTTCAATGCCAGGAGTATTCGCAATAAAGTGGGTGAACTTGCAGCGTGGATCAGTACCTGGGACTTCGATGTTGTGGCTATTTCAGAGACATGGATAGAGCAGGGGCAGGAATGGATGCTGCAGGTCCCGGGGTTCAAATGTTTTAGTCGAAGTAGGGAAGGAGGTAGAAGAGGGGGAGGGGTAGCATTATTGGTCAGAGATTGTATCACAGTGTCAGAGAGGAGGTTTGATGAGGACTTATCTGTTGAGGTAGTATGGGCGGAGATTAGAAATAGGAGAGGAGAGGTCACCCTGTTGGGAGTCTTTTATAGACCTCCTAAAAGTTCTAGAGAGGTTGAGGAAAGGATTGCGGAGTCAATCCTGCTTAGGAGTGAAAGTAATAGGGCAATTGTTATGGGGGATTTTAACTTGACTAATATTGACTCGAATTGTTATAGCTCTAGCTCGTTAGAGGGGTCAGTTTTTGTTCAAAGCGTGCAGGAAGGTTTTTTGACTCAGTATGTAGACAGGCCAACTAGAGGTGAGGCTATATTGGATCTGGTGCTGGGAAATGAGCCAGACCAGGTGCTAGACTTGGAAGTTGGTGTGCATTTTGGTGATAGTGACCACAATTCGGTTACGTTCACCTTAGTGATGGAAAGGGATAGGCATGAACCTCGGGCCAGTGGTTTTAGCTGGGGGAAGGGTAATTATGAGGCTATTAGGAGAGAATTAGGAAACATAGGTTGGACTAGGAGATTACAGGGACTGGGAACGTCCGACATGTGGAGTTTTTTCAAGGAGCAGCTACTGCGAGTCTGTGATAGGTATGTCCCTGTCAGGCAAGGAGGAATTGGTAGGGCTAGGGAACCGTGGTGCACCAAAAAAGTTTCTTTGTTGGTTAAAAAGAAAAAGGAGGCTTATGTTCGGATGAGACGTGAGCACTCGGGTAGTGCACTAGAAAGCTTTAGATTGGCTAAGAGGGAGTTGAAGAGCGAGCTTAGAAGGGCTAAAAGGGGACATGAGAAGACTTTGGCGGATAGGGTTAAAGAGAATCCTAAGGCGTTCTATAGGTATGTCAAGAACAGAAGGTTGGTTAGGGCAAGTTTAGGGCCAGTTATAGATGGCAGAGGGAAGTTATGTGTGGAACCGGAGGAGATTGGTGAAGCATTGAACCAATATTTCTCTTCGGTGTTCACGCAAGGGGACATGAATATAGCTGAGGAGGACACTGGGTTGCAAGGGAGTAGAATAGACAGTATTACAGTTGATAAGGAGGATGTGCAGGATATTCTGGAGGGTCTGAAAATAGATAACTCCCCTGGTCCGGATGGGATTTATCCAAGGATTCTCTGGGAGGCAAGAGAAGTGATTGCAGAGCCTCTGGCTCTGATCTTCAGGTCGTCGTTGGCCTCTGGTATAGTACCAGAAGATTGGAGGTTAGCGAATGTTGTCCCATTGTTTAAGAAGGGGAACAGAGACTTCCCCGGGAATTATAGACCGGTGAGTCTCACTTCTGTTGTCGGCAAGATGTTGGAAAAAATTATAAGGGATAGGATTTATAGTTATTTGGAGAGTAATGAATTGATAGGTGATAGTCAGCATGGTTTTGTGGCAGGTAGGTCGTGCCTTACTAACCTTATTGAGTTTTTTGAGAAAGTGACCAAGGAGGTGGATGGGGGCAAGGCAGTGGACGTGGTATATATGGATTTTAGTAAGGCGTTTGATAAGGTTCACCATGGTAGGCTTCTGCAGAAAATGCAGATGTATGGGATTGGGGGTGATCTAGGAAATTGGATCAGGAATTGGCTAGCGGATAGGAAACAGAGGGTGGTGGTTGATAGTAAATATTCATCATGGAGTGCGGTTACAAGTGGTGTACCTCAGGGATCTGTTTTGGGGCCACTGCTGTTTGTAATATTTATTAATGATCTGGATGAGGGTATAGTTGGGTGGATTAGCAAATTTGCTGATGACACCAAAGTCGGTGGTGTGGTAGACAGTGAGGAAGGGTGTCGTAGTTTGCAGGAAGACTTAGACAGGTTGCAAAGTTGGGCCGAGAGGTGGCGGATGGAGTTTAATGCGGAGAAGTGTGAGGTAATTCACTTTGGTAGGAATAACAGATGTGTTGAGTATAGGGCTAACGGGAGGACTTTGAATAGTGTGGAGGAGCAGAGGGATCTAGGTGTATGTGTGCATAGATCCCTGAAAGTTGGGAATCAAGTAGATAAGGTTGTTAAGAAGGCATATGGTGTCTTGGCGTTTATTGGTAGGGGGATTGAATTTAGGAGTCGTAGCGTTATGTTGCAACTGTACACAACTCTGGTGCGGCCGCACTTGGAGTACTGTGTGCAGTTCTGGTCCCCACATTACAGGAAGGATGTGGAGGCTTTGGAGAGGGTGCAGAGGAGGTTTACCAGGATGTTGCCTGGTATGGAGGGGAGATCCTATGAGGAGAGGCTGAGGGATTTGGGATTGTTTTCGCTGGAAAGGCGGCGGCTAAGAGGGGATCTTATTGAAACATATAAGATGATTAGAGGTTTAGATAGGGTGGATAGTGATAGCCTTTTTCCTCTGATGGAGAAATCCAGCACGAGGGGGCATGGCTTTAAATTGAGGGGGGGTAGTTATAGAACCGATGTCAGGGGTAGGTTCTTTACCCAGAGGGTGGTGAGGGATTGGAATGCCCTGCCAGCATCAGTAGTAAATGCGCCTAGTTTGGGGGCGTTTAAGAGATCCGTAGATAGGTTCATGGACGAAAAGAAATTGGTTTAGGTTGGAGGGTCACAGTTTTTTTTTTTAACTGGTCGGTGCAACATCGTGGGCCGAAGGGCCTGTTCTGCGCTGTAATGTTCTATGTTCTATGTTCTATGTTCTCTCCGTGTCTGCGTGGGTTTCCTCTGGTTTTCTCCCACAGTCTGAAAGACGTGCTGGTCAGGTGCATTGGCCATGCTAAATTTTCCCTCAGTGTACCCGAACAGGAACCGGAGTGTGGTGACTAGGGGATTTTCACAGTAACTTCATTGTAGTGGTAATGTAAGCCCGCTTGTGACGACACGAATAAATATATTTTAATCGGTTACAATCACCGACCAGGAACTCCAATGGCAGCGAGAATAGGATAGTAACTGGCTCCAGCTTGACCGATAGTGGATCAGTGTGTTTTCTGAGAGAAGCGATGGTGTCTGCCTATGACATAAACCGTGGCCATTTACTGAGGTCTCACACTGAAGGTCTTCTCTTTAATACACAGCAGAAACACTCCTGAGACTCGGCAGAGCAACCTATTAGAGTAATCAATTACAGGTGAGAAAACAAACAACACACTGCAATGCTGGCACTGAGAAGGAGCAATGATTGGATTTGATTTACATAAGAACATAAGAAATAGGAGCAGGAGTAGGCCATCTAGCCCCTCGAGCCTGCCCCGCTTATCTTCAATAAGATCATGGCTGATCTGACGTGGATCAGTACCACTTACCCGCCTGATCCCCATAACCCTTAATTCCCTTACCGATCAGGAATCCATCCATCCGCGCTTTAAACATATTCAGCGAGGTAGCCTCCACCACCTCAGTGGGCAGAGAATTCCAGAGATTCACCACCCTCTGGGAGAAGAAGTTCCTCCTCAACTCTGTCTTAAACCGACCCCCCTTTATTTTGAGGCTGTGTCCTCTAGTTTTCACTTCCTTACTAAGTGGAAAGAATCTCTCCGCCTCCACCCTATCCAGCCCCCGCATTATCTTGTCAGTCTCCATAAGATCCCCCTTCATCCTTCTAAACTCCAATGAGTACAAACCCAATCTCCTCAGCCTCTCCTCATAATCCAAACCCCTCATCTCCGGTATCAACCTGATGAACCTTCTCTGCACTCCCTCCAATGCCAATATATCCTTCCTCATATAAGGGGACCAATACTGCACACAGTATTCCAGCTGCGGCCTCACCAATGCCCTGTACAGGTGCATCAAGACATCCCTGCTTTTATATTCTATCCCCCTCGCAATATAGGCCAACATCCCATTTGCCTTCTTGATCACCTGTTGTACCTGCAGACTGGGCTTTTGCGTCTCATGCACAAGGACCCCCAGGTCCCTTTGCACGGTAGCATGTTTTAATTTGTTTCCATTGAGATAGTAATCCCATTTGTTATTATTTCCTCCAAAGTGTATAACCTCGCATTTCTCAACGTTATACTCCATTTGCCATATCCTCGCCCACTCACTCAGCCTGTCCAAATCTCTCTGCAGATCTTCTCCATCCTCCACACGATTCACATTTCCACTTATCTTTGTGTCGTCTGCAAACTTCGTTACCCTACACTCCGTCCCCTCCTCCAGATCATCTGTATAAATGGTAAATAGTTGCGGCCCGAGTACCGATCCCTGCGGCACGCCACTAGTTACCTTCCTCCAACCGGAAAAACACCCATTTATTCCGACTCTTTGCTTCCTGTCGGATAGCCAGTCCCCAATCCACTTTAACACACTACCCCCAACTCCGTGTGCCCTAATCTTCTTCGGCAGCCTTTTATTGGGCACCTTATCAAACGCCTTTTGGAAATCCAAAAACACCGCATCCACAGGTTCTCCTCCATCAACCGCCCGAGTCACATCTTCATAAAAATCCAACATGTTCGTCAAGCACGACTTTCCCCTCATGAATGCATGCTGCGTCTGATTGATCGAACCATTTCTATCCAGATGCCCTGCTAGCTCCTCTTTAATAATGGATTCCAACATTTTCCCTACTCCAGACGTTAATTTGATTTATTATTGTCACATGTGTTAGTATAAAGTGAAAAACATTGTTTCTTGCGCGCTACACGGAGAAAGCATACCATTTATAGAGAAGGAAAGGAGAGAGTGCAGAATGTAGTGTTGCAGTCATGGCTAGCGTGTAGAGAATGATCAACTTAACATAATAATAAAGTATTATATAATATATATATATTATATGTTGTATGCGGCTACCTGAATATAAGGTAGGTTCATTCAAAAGTCTGACGGCAGCAGGGAAGAAGCTGTTCTTGAGTCGGTTGGTACGTGACCCCAGACTTTTGTATCTTTTTCCCGATGAAAGAAGGTGGAAGAGAGAATGTCCGGGGTGTGTGGGGTCCTTGATTCTGTTGGCTGCTTTTCCCGAGGCAGTGGGAAGTGTAGACAGTGTCAATGGGTGGGAGGCTGGTTTGAGTGATGGACTCGGCTTCGTTCACAACCCTTTATAGTTTCTTGCAGCCTTGGACAGAGCAGAAGCCATATCAAGCTGTGATACAACCAGAAATAATGCTTTCTATGGTGCATCTGTAAAAGTTGGTGAGAGTCAGAGCTGACATGCCAAATTTCCTTAGCCTCCTGAGAAAGTAGAGGCACCGGTGGGTTTTCTTAACTTTTGCATCGGTGTGGGGGGATCACGGCAGGTTGTTGGTGATCTGGACACCTAGAAACCTGAAGCTCTCGATCATTTCCACTTCATCCCCAATTTTCAATGAAAATAGTGTTTCATTGTGATGAGAAATTCAGATCAGAAATAAGTTTCATGTTTTTCATTCCGTCTGTTTCACTACATTAAAGATACAATATAATTGCAATTTATTCAGGCTGTCAGTGGGGTGAATTATAGGCTAAATTTCCCCTTCGTGTCCCGGAGTGTGTCGGTTCGAGGTGTTGGTGGGGTAATTATGTGGGGTTATGGGGATAGGGCCTGGGTGGGATTGTTGTTGGTGCAGACTCGATGGGCCGAATGGCCTCTTTCGCACTGTTGGGTTTCTATGATATAATTTATGATGAGTCTGTACTGACCACAAACCCACCCAGGCCCGAATTCCGTAACCCCACGCATCCACCCTGATAGTCTCCCTGACAATAACGGGCAATTTTTAGCACGGCCAATGCAACTTACCTGCACATCTTTGGACGGTGGGAGGAAAGTGGAGCACCTGGAGGAAACCCATGCAGTCACGGGGGGAATGTGCGGTCTCCACACAGACAATGACCCGAGGTCGGAATCAGACCAGGATCCCTGACGCTGTGAGGCAGCACTAACCCCATGGTGCAAAGCTCAATCCAGGAGCCTTTCTGACAAAGAATGCAGTTGTGTTCTGTACTTTCGGCTTCCATGAATTATCGAGTCAGATGTTACTTGTTCCATGCGCTCTGATGAAAGCAATAACAGGAACATCA
This sequence comes from Mustelus asterias, assembly GCF_964213995.1. Lineage (NCBI taxonomy): Eukaryota > Metazoa > Chordata > Chondrichthyes > Carcharhiniformes > Triakidae > Mustelus > Mustelus asterias. The sequence goes on from NW_027590430.1 coordinate 197,809, forward strand.
GCACGAGGGGTGCTGAGGGAAGCCCTGTTGCCAATCTGTGCAGCAGAGTCTGATGTCCCAGCTTAGTCACTGGACTGTTTCGTTTTCAGTAAAAGCTGTACAATTTTTAGTAAAGCTCATATTTCATTTCATTATAAATGTAGTCCTGGTACGAGATGGTGACTGTGCCAAGGCTGCATTTCCTGCCCACAAGTTACTGTTTAGCATGAGGTGCTTGGATTTCCTTTTGAATGTGTGGCCCCTTTGAGAATGTTACTGATACAATGGTGTAAGACAGGCATTCTCTGCTTTTCACACAGCGCTGATCAAGTTTCTAAAGTTTATTTATTCATGTAACAAGTAGGCTCACATTAACACTGCAGTGAAGTTACTGTGAAAATCCCCTAGTTACCACACTCCGGTGCCTGTTCGGGTACACTGAGGGAGGATTTAGAATGGTCAGTGCAACTAAAGAGCACGTCTTCTTATCTGTGGGAGGAAACCGGAGCACCTGGAGGAAACCCATGCAGACACGGGGAGAACGTGCACACTCCACACAGGCAGTGACCAAAACCGGGTATCAAACCCGGCTCTCTGGAGCTGTGGGGCAGCAGTGCTAACCACTGTGTCACCATGCCGCCCATACATACAAAGAACAAAGGAAAGTACAGCACCGGAACAGGCCCTTCGGCCCTCGAAGTCCCTACCGCCCCCCCCCCCCATGACTGTATCCAGCAGTCCAAACAGAAGGATGATGCTCTGGAACATCCACATTATGGTAAATTCTCAACCTCAGCGTCTCCTGTATTGTGAATTCTCGCTTTATAAACAAGTGTGCTGCTCCCAACTGGTTCTCCGGCTCTTGGCTTCATGCGGAGCTTGTGACCTGGCAGAGGAATGAGCCAAGGTGACGATACTCTTGGCGAGGATGAAGAAAGGGTTATTGCAATGTATAGGAGAGACGTAAAGGATGGGGGAGCTGGCGCGAGATGGATTGAGGAATGATGTATTTTTCGGGGACTTGCCTTAATATTTCCCGGAATTAACCAGCAGTTTGCTGAACATTTCAACATTTACATGTCAACTGAACAGGAGAACGCTGCGTGGGAATGAAAGCAAATGGAGTCAGTAAATGAATACAAAAACAGAAAATGCTGGGAAATCTCAGCAGGTCTGACAGTATCTGTGGAGAGAGAATAGAGCCAATGTTTCACTTCTGTGTGACCCTTCCTCAGGGTCCATTCGTGAGACCATTTTGATGATAATGTAGGCAAACTTGTCAGTAAAGGAGACTATATCCTGAGGGTGTCATCCAAGGTAATCAATAATCAATAAAGAACAAAGGAAAGTACAGCACGGGAACAGGCCCTTCGGCCCTCCAAACCTATGCCGATCATCATGCCCTAACTAAACTACAAAAAACAACTTCTGCCCTAACCCGGGACTGTCGGGGGTGAGAACCTTAAAACGATCACTATTACTAAAGAGGTAGTGCTGGGCAGGCTAATATAACTAAAGGTAGACAAGTCCCCTGGTCCGGATGGAATGCATCTCAGGGTAAAAAAAGAAAAGGCAGAAGTAACAGCAAATTAGTTAGATGTAATTTATCAAAATTCACTGGACTCTAGGGAGATGCCAGCTGATTGGAAAACAGCTAATGTAACGCCACTGTTTAAAAAAGGAGGTAGACAAAAGGCAGGTAACTACAGGCCAGTTAGCTTAACATCCGTAGTTGGGAAAATGCTGGAATCTATCATTAAGGAAGAAATAACAGGACACCTGGAAAAGAATGGTTCAATCAAGCAGACGCAGCATGGATTCTTGAAGGGAAAGCCATGTTTGACTAAGTTACTGGAATTTTTTGAGGATCCGACGAGTGCAGTTGACAGAGGGGAACCGGTGGATGTTGTGGAAATAGTTTTCCAGAAGGCATTCGATAAGGGGCCTCGCAAAAGGTTGCTGCATAAGATAAAGGTACACGGAGTTGGGGGGTAAAGTGTTAGCGTGGATTGAGGATTGGCTGTCTGACAGAAAGCAGAGAGTCGGGATAAATGGGTGCTATTCTGGTTGGCAGTTGGTGACTAGTGGCGTGCCGCAGGGATCGGTGCTGGGGCCTCAACTATTTACCATATACATCGACGAACTGGAGAAGGGGAGCGAGTGTAGGCTAACAACGTTTGCGGATGACACAAAGATGAGTGGGAAAACAAATTGCGTGGAGGACAAAGAGAGTCTGCAGAGAGATTTGGATCGGCTAAGTCAGTGGGCAAGGATCTGGCAGATGGAGTATAACGTTGGTAAGTGTGAGATTATCCACTTTGGAAGGAATAATAGTAAAATGGACTCTTATTTAAACGGTGGAAAATTACAATATGCTACTGTGCAGAGGGACCTGGGGGTCCTTGTGCATGAATCACAAAAACTCAGTTTGCAGGTGCAGCAGGGTAATCAAGAAGGCAAATAGAATGTTGGCCTTTATCGTGAGAGGGAAGGAGTATAAAAGCAGGGAGTCATGCTGCAACTGTACAGGGTCCTGGAGAGGCCGCACCTAGAGTACTGGGTACAGTTTTGGTCCCCTTATTTAAGAAAGGATATAATAGCTTTGGAGGGGGGACAGAGAAGTTTCACCAGGTCGTTTCCGGAGATGAGGGGGTCAGCTTATGAGGAGAGATTGAGTAGACTGGGCCTGTACTCATTGGAGTTCAGAAGTTTGAGGGGAGATCTTATAGAGACATAAAAGATAATGAAGGGGCTGGACAGGGTAGAAGAAGCGAGGTTATTTCCACTTACAATGGAAACAAGAACTAGGGGGGCATAGCCTCAAAATATGGGGGAGTCAATTTAGAACAGAGTTGAGGAGGAACTTCTTCTCCCAGAGCGTATTCTCCCACATTGAATCTTTGGAATTCTCTGCCCAATGAAGCAGTCGAGGCTACCTCGTTAAATGTGTATAAGTCACAGATAGATATATTTTTAACCATAAGGGAATTAAGGGTTATGGGGAGGGGGCGGGTAAGTGGAACTGAACCCACTATCAGATCAGCCATGATCTTATTGAATGGCGGAGCAGGCTTGAGGGGCTAGATGGCCTACTCCTGCTCCTATTTCTTTTGTTCTTATGTTCCAACATTACAGTCTATTGTTGTCAGATTCTGATCCAGTATTGTAACATCCCGTTCTATTATTCCGAGATCCTGACCCAGTATTGGAACGTTACAGTCTATCGTTCTCAGATTCTGATACATTATGGGAACATTGCAGTCTATTGTTCTCAGATTCTGATGCTTTATTGGAACATTACAGTGTATTGTTCTCAGATTCTGATGCTCTATTGGAACATCCCAGTCCATTGTTCCCTGACTCGGATCCAGCATTGGAACATTACGTCTATTGTTCTCCGATTCTGATCCTGTATTGGGACATTACAATCTATTGTTCTCAGATTCTGACCCATTATTGGAAAACTGCAGTCTGCTTTTCTCAGGTTCTGAACCAATATCGGAACATTACAGTCTATTGTTCTCAGATTCTGATCCACTAATCGGACATCCCAGTCCATTATTACCTGATTCTGATCCATTATTGGAACATTAGTCTATTGTCCTCAGATACGGATTCATTATTGGAACATTACAGTCTGCTGTTCTCAAATTCTCATCCTCTGCTGGAGCATTACAGAGTTTTGTTCTCAGATTATGGTCCTTTAATGCAACATTACAGTCTATTGTTCTCAGATTATGATCCTTTAGTGCAACATTACAGTCTATTGTTCTCAGATTATGGTCCTTTAATGCAACATTACAGTCTATTGTTCTCAGATTATGGTCCTTTAATGCAACATTACAGTCTATTGTTCTCAGATTCTGATCCAGTATTGGAACATTACAGTCTATTGTTCAGATTCTGATCAATGATTGGAATATTACAGTCTATTGTTCTCAAATTCTGATCCTTTATTGGAACAGTACAGTCTATTGTTCTCAGATTCTGATTCAGTATTGGAACATTGTAATCTCTTCTTCTCAGATTCTGATCCAGTATTGAATCTTTGCAGTCTATTGATCTCAGATTCGGATTCACAATTGGAACATTACAGTCTATTGCTCTCAGATTCTGTTCAATTATTCTAAAATTGCAGACTATTGTTCTCAGAGTATGATCCTTTATTGGAACATTGCAGTCCATTGTTCTCAGATTCTGATCCAGTATTGGAACATTACAGCCTTTGGTTTTCAGATTCTGATCCATTATTGGAACATTGCAGCCTACTGTTCTCAGCTTCTGATCCAGCATTGTAACATCCCGGTCATTTGTTCCCAAATTCTGAAAACATATTGGAACATTGCAGTCTATTGTTACCAGATTCTGATCCAGTACTGGAACAATACTGTCTATTGTTCTCAGATTCTGATGCAGTTTTGGAATATTACATTCTATTGTTCTCAGATTCTGATCCAAGTATTGTAACATGCCGGTCATTTGTTCCCAGATTCTAATCCGTATTGGAACATTACAGCCTATCGTTCTCAGATTCTCATCAATTATTGGAACATTGCAGTCTACTGTTCTCAGGTTCTGAACCAGTATTGGAACATTGCAGTGTATGGTTCTTAGAATCGTATCCATTATTGGAACATCCCGGTCCATTGTTTCCAACTTCTGATCCATTATTGGAACATGACAGTCTATTGTTCTCAGAATCTGATCCATTATTGGAAAATTGCAGTCTATTCTTCTCAGATTCTGCTCTATTATTGCAAAGTTGCAGTCGATTTGTCTCAAATTCTGAAACAGGATTGGAAAATTACAGTCTATTTCTTTCAGATTCTGATCCTGGATTGGACCATTGCAGTCTATTGTTCCCAGATTCTGATCCAGTATTGGAACATTACAGTGTATTGTTCTCAGATTCTGATCCATTAATGGAACATCCATTTCTATTGTTCCCAGACTCTGATCCAGTATTGGAACATTACAGTCTTTTGTTCTCAGATGCTGATCCAGTATTGGAACATTGCAGTCTATTGCACTCAGATTCTGATTCAGTATTGGAACATTGTAATCTCTTCTTCTCAGATTCTGATCCAGTATTGAATCTTTGCAGTCTATTGATCTCAGATTCGGATTCACTATTGGAACATTACAGTCTATTTCTCTCAGATTCTGTTCAATTATTCTAAAATTGCAGACTATTGTTCTCAGAGTATGATCCTTTATTGGAACATTGCAGTCCATTGTTCTCAGATTCTGATCCAGTATTGGAACATTACAGCCTTTGGTTTTCAGATTCTGATCCATTATTGAAACATTGCAGCCTACTGTTCTCAGCTTCTGATCCAGCATTGTAACATCCCGGTCATTTGTTCCCAGATTCTGATAAAGTATTGGAACATTGCAGTCTATTGTTACCAGATTCTGATCCAGTACTGGAACAATACTGTCTATTGTTCTCAGATTCTGATGCAGTATTGGAATATTACATTCTATTGTTCTCAGATTCTGATCCAAGTATTGTAACATGCCGGTCATTTGTTCCCAGATTCTAATCCGTATTGGAACATTACAGCCTATAGTTCTCAGATTCTCATCAATTATTGGAACATTGTAGTCTACTGTTCTCAGGTTCTGAACCAGTATTGGAACATTGCAGTGTATGGTTCTTAGAATCGTATCCATTATTGGAACATCCCGGTCCATTGTTTCCAACTTCTGATCCATTATTGGAACATGACAGTCTATTGTTCTCAGAATCTGATCCATTATTGGAAAATTGCAGTCTATTCTTCTCAGATTCTGCTCTATTATTGCAAAATTGCAGTCGATTTGTCTCAGATTCTGAAACAGGATTGGAAAATTACAGTCTATTTCTTTCAGATTCTGATCCTGGATTGGACCATTGCAGTCTATTGTTCCCAGATTCTGATCCAGTATTGGAACATTACAGTGTATTGTTCTCAGATTCTGATCCATTAATGGAACATCCATTTCTATTGTTCCCAGACTCTGATCCAGTATTGGAACATTACAGTCTTTTGTTCTCAGATGCTGATCCAGTATTGGAACATTGCAGTCTTTTGTTCTCAGATGCTGATCCAGTATTGGAACATTGCAGTCTATTGCACTCAGATTCTGATCCAGTATTGGAACATTACAGTCTATTGTTCTCTGATTCTGATCCAGTATTGGAACATTACAGTCTATTGTTCTCAGATGCCGGTCCAGTATTGGAACATTGCAGTCTATTGCTCTCAGAGTCTGAACCAGTATTGGAACATTGCAGTCTTTTGATCTGCAATTGTAATCCAGGATTGAAACATTACAGTCTATTGTTCTTAGTTGCCGGTCAGGTATTGGAACTTTGCAGTCTATTGTACTCAGATTATGATCCTTTAGTGCAACATTACAGTCTATTGTTCTCAGATTCTGATCCAGTATTTGTAAGAGGGAGGTCGTGCCTTTCATATTTGGTGGAGTGTTTTGAGGAAGTGCCAAAAGCGGTTCACGAACGAAGGGCTGTGTAAGACGTCTGTATGGATTTCAGTAAGGCATTTGACAAAGTCCCTCATGGCAGGTTGGTTAAGAAGGTTGAGGCTCATGGGATACAAGGAGAGGTGGCTAGATGGGTAGAGAACTGGCTTGGCCACAGGAGACAGAGGGTAGTGGTCGAAGGGACTTTTTGCGGGTGGAGGTCTGTGACCAGTGGTGTTCCGCAGGGCTCTGTACTGGGACCTCTGCTATTTGTGATACATAGAATGAATTGGAAGAAGGTTTAACTGGTGTTATCAGCAAGTGTGCGGATGACACAAAGATGGCTGGACTTGCGGATAGCGATGAGCATTGTCGGACAATACAGCAGGATATAGATAGGCTGGAAAGTTGGACGGAGAAATGGCAGATGGAAATTAATCCAGATAAATGCGAGGTGATGCATTTTGGAAGAACTAATGTAGGGGGGAGTAATACAATAAATGGCAGAGCCACCAAGAGCCACACAGAGGGACCTTGGTGTGCAAGTCCACAAATCCTTCAAAGTGGCAGCACAGGTGGAGAAGGTGGTGAAGAAGGCATATGGTATGCTTACCTTTATAGGACGTGGTATAGAGTATAAAAGCTGAAGTCTGATGTTGCAGCTGTATAGAACGCTGGTTCGGCCAAATTTGGAGTACTGCATCCAGTTCTGGTCGCCGCACTACCAGAAGGACGTGGAGGCTTTAGGGAGAGCGCAGAGAAGGTTTACTAGGATGTTGCCTGGTATGGAGGATCTTAGCTATGAGGAGAGATTGGGTAAACAGGGCTTGTTCTCCCTGGAAAGACGGAGAATGAGGGGAGACCTAATAGAGGTGTACAAGATTATGAAGGGCATAGATAGGGTGAACAGTGGGAAGTCTTTTCCCAGGTCGGAGGTGACGATCAAGAGGGCTCACGGGCTCAAAGTGAGGTTGGCGAGGAATAACTCAGATGTCAGAGGGACATTTTTTACACAGAGAGTTGTGGGGGCCTGGAATGCGCTGTCAGGTAGGGTGGTGGAGGCAGACACGCTGGCATTCTTTAAGACTTACCTGGATAGTCACATGAGCAGTCTGGGAATGGAGGGATACAAACGAATGGTCTCGTTGGACCAATGAGCGGCACAGGCTTGGTGGGCCGAAGGGCCTGTTTCCTTTGCTGTACTGTTCTTTGTTCTTTGGATCATTGCAGTCTAATGTTCTCAGATTCTTATCCAGTACTCGAACATTACAGTCCTTTGTTCTCAGATTATGATCCTTTCGTGCAACATTACAACCTATTGTTCTGAGAGTCCGATCCAGTATTCGAACTTTGCAGTCTATTGTTCTCAGATTCTGATCCAGTATTGGAACATTATAGTCTACTGTTCTCAGATTCTGATCCATCATTGTAGCATCCCGGTCCATTGTTCTCAGATTCAGATCAAAGATTGGAACATCACCGTCTGTAGTTCTCAAATTCTGATCCTGTATTGGAACATTGCAGTCTATTTGTCTCAGATTCTGATCCAGTCTTGGAACATTGCAGCCTATTGTTCTCAGATTCTGATGCAGTACTGTAACATCCCGGTCATTTGTTCCCAGATTCTAATCTGTATTGGAACTTTATTCTGTATTAGAACATGATCTTGTATTGTTCTCAGATTCTAATCCGTATTGGAACATTACAGCCGATAGTTCTCAAATTCGGATCAATTATTGAAACATTGCAGTCTGCTGTTCTCAGGTTCTGATCCAGTATTGGAACATTACAGTGTATTGTTCTTCGAATCCTATCCATTATTGGAACATCCCGGTCCATTGTTTCCAGACTCTGAACCAGGATTGGAACATTACAGTCTATTGTTCGCAGAATCTGAGCTATTATTGGAACGTTGAAGTCTATTGTTCTCAGATTCTGATCAATGATTGGAACATTACAATCTTTTGTTCTCAGAATCTGACCCAGTATTCGAACGTTGCAGTCTATTGTTCTCAAATTATGATCTTTTAGTGCAACATGACACTCTATTGTTCTCAGAGTCTGAAACAGTATTGGAACATTAAAGCCGCTTGTTCCCAGAGACCGATCCGGTATTCGAACATTGCAGTCTATTGTTCTCAGATTCTGATACAGGATTGGAATATTACATTCTACTGTTCTCAGGTTCTGAACCTGTATTGGAACATTGCATTGTATTGTTCTTGGAATCTTACCCATTTTTGAAACATCCCGGTCTGTTGTTCCCAACTTCTGATCCATTATTGGAACATTCCAGCCCATTGTTCTCAGATTCTGATCCATTATTGGAACATTCCAGCCCATTGTTCTCAGATTCTGATCAATTCTTGAAACATTACCGTCTGTTGTTCTCAGATTATGATCCAGTATTGGAACATTGCAGTCTCTTGTTCTCAGAATTTGATCCAGTTTTGAAACATTGCCGTCCATTGATCAGAGATTCCCGTTCATTATTGGAATGTAAGAGACTATTGTTCGAAGATTCTGATCCATTATTGAAGCATTGCAGTCTACTGTTCTCAGGTTCTGATCCAGTATTGGAACATTACAGTGTATTGTTCTTCGAATTCTATAAATTACTGGAACATGCCAGTCTATTGTTCTCAGATTCTGTTCCATTATTGGAAAATTGCATTCTATTTGTCTCAGATTTTGATCCAGTATTGGAAAATTACAGTCCACTGTTTTCAGATTCTGATCCAGTATTGGACCATTGCAGTCTGAAGGAGGAGGTTGGTGGGGGTGGTGGCGTGGTGGTGTGGGGGGGTGGGGTGGTGGGGGGGTGTGGGGGGTGGGGGGGCTCCTGAAGAATAATAGTAACGCTACACTATCCTTGTACATCTCTCCTGGAGTGGGTACAGCACCAATTGGACACAGAATACTGCCTCTGCACTCTCCCATCAACCTTTACGGAGTGGTTGTAGATTGGTCTTTTTCAGCATGTAGGTCGGTCATCATTGGAGTGCCCCAGAGATCTGTTCTGGGACCCTTGCTCTTTGTAATTTTTATAAATGACCTGGATGAGGAAGTGGAAGGATGGGTTGGCAAGTTGGCTGATGACACAAAGGTTGGTGCTGTTGTGGATAGTGTAGAGGGTTGTCACCTGTTGCAACGAGACATAGATAAGATGCAAGACTGGGCAGAGAAATGGCTGATGGACTTCAACCCAGATAAGTGTGTGGTGGTTCATTTTGGCAGGTCGAATAGGGTGAGCACAGGGGGCCGAATCCCACCCTCTGTCTCACTACAACATTCTTCCCCCATCACGTCAGCTCTCCGTTCTCACCTCAGCTTCCACCATCTCATCTTAACTGTCCCCCCTCTCACCTCTACAAACCCCCTCGCATCTCAATACACCCCTCTCATGTCATCACTCTCCCTCTCACTTCCACAAGCCCCTTTCACCTCAACAATCTCTCTCTCTCACATCAACAATTTCCTCTCATCTTAACATTCTCCCGTCTGGTCACCGGTCTCGCTCTCAAATCCACACTCCCCCCTCTCCCCCTCGAACTCAACAAGCTCCGTCTCGCCTCAACACTCCCAGAATCACCTCAACACTGCCCGTCTCTGACCCACTGTCCTCCTGCACCCCTCAACAATCTCCATCTCACCTCAACACTCCCAGAATCACATCGACACTGTCTGTCTCTCACCCACTCTCCTCCTTCACACCTCAACAATCTCACCTCTCATCTCAACACTCCCAGAATCCCCTCAACACTGTCTGTCTCTGACCCACTCTCTTCCTTCACACCTCAACAATCTCCATCTCACCTCAACACTCCCAGAATCGCATCAACACTGTCTGTCTCTGACCCACTCTCCTCCTTCACACCTCAACAATCTCCCTCTCATCTCAACTGTCTCCTCACATCTCAACACTGACCCACTACTCAGCATGTTCCAACCTCACCCCATCATTCACACTCCACTCAAGATATCCCCCTCCTCATGGTGCTCCCCCGCTCACATCAACATTCCCCCTCTAACCTCAACAAACTCCCTGGCCTCAACAACCCCCGTTCCAGCTCACTCGCTCTACCCTGCACTCTCCCCATCTCACCTCACAATCTGCCCACTCCCCCCCCCGCACACTCTTGAACCCCCCGCACAGTCCTCCTCCACCCCCCCGCACACTCCACCTCCCCCCCGCAAACTCCTCCTCCACCACCCCGCACACTCCTCCTCCACCCCCCACACACTCCCCCTCCACCCCCCGCACACTCCTCCTCCACCCCCCCGCACACTCCTCCTCCAGCCGCCCCGCACACTCCTCCTCCCCCCTGCACACTCCTCCTCCACCCCCCCGCACACTCCTCCTCCACCCCCCCCGCACACTCCTCCTCCCCCCCGCACACTCCTCCTCCACCCCCCTGCACCCTCCACCTCCACGCCCCCCGCACACTACTCCTCCACCCCCCCGTACACTCCTCCTCCGCACCCCCCGCACACTCCTCCTCCACCCCCACCGCACACGCCTCCTCCACCCCCCTCGCATACTCCTCCTCCACCCCGAACCGCACAGTACTCCTCCACCCCCCCCCGCACACTCCTCCTCCACCCCCCCGCACACGCCTCCTCCACCCCCCTCGCATACTCCTCCACCCCCCCGCACACTCCTCCACCCCCCGCACACTCCTCCTCCACGCCCCTGCACACTTTTTACTCTGTATCTAACCCCGTGCTGTACCTGTCCTGGGAGTGTGTGATGGGGACAGTGTAGAGGGAGATTTAATCTGTATCTTACCACATGCTGTATCTGTCCTGGGAGTATTTGATGGGGGACAGTGTAGAGGGAGTTTTATACCTAACCCCGTGTTGTACCTTTTGGGAACACAAAGAGATCGAATCTTGTCTCTGCGCAATAAACAGAGAACATAGAAAAGCTACAGCACAAACAGGCCATTCGGCCGACTAGTTGCGCCGACCATGTCCCTACCTACTAGGCTTACCTATAACCCTCTATCTTACTAACTTCCATGAACTTATCCAAAAGTCTCTTAAAATACCCTATCGAATCCGCCGCCACCACCACTACCGGCAGCCGATTTCACGCACCCACCACACTCTGAGTGAAAAACGTACGCCTAACATCTCCTCTGTACCTACCCCCCCCCCCCCCCAGCACCCTAAACCTATGGACTCTCGTGGCAACCATTTCAGCCGTGGGTAAAAGCCTCTGAGAATCCACTCTATCAATACCTCTCAACATCTTATACACCTCTATCAGTTCACCTCTCATCCTTCGCATCTCCAAGGAGAAAGGACCTCGCTCTCTCAACCTATCCTCATAAGGCATGCCACCTAATCCAGGCAACATCCTTGAAAATCTCCTCTGCACCCTTTCTATGGCTTCCACATCCTTTCTGTAATGACGCGACCGGAACTGGGCACAGTACTCCAGGTGGAATCTGACCAGAGTCCTATACAGCTGCAGCATTATCTCCCGATTTCCGAACTCAATTCCTCATTGATGAAGGCCAGTATTCCATACACCTTAACCACAGCCTCCACCTACGACGCTGCTTTGAACGTCCTATGAACCCGGACCCCAAGATCCTTCTGATCTTCCACACTGCCAAGCGTCTCACCCTTAATATTATATTCTTCCATCCTATTCGACCTGCCAAAATGAACCACCACACACTTATCTGGGTTGAAGTCCATCAGCCATTTCTCTGCCCAGTCTTGCATCTTATCTATGTCTCGTTGCAACAGGTGACAACCCTCTACATTATCCACAACAGCACCAACCTTTGTGTCATCAGCCAACTTGCCAACCCATCCTTCCACTTCCTCATCCAGGTCATTTATAAAAATTACAAAGAGCAAGGGTCCCAGAACAGATCTCTGGGGCACTCCAATGATGACCGACCTACATGCTGAAAAAGACCAATCTACAACCACTCCGTCAAGGTTGATGGGAGAGTGCAGAGGCAGTATTCTGTGTCCAATTGGTGCTGTACCCACTCCAGGAGAGATGTACAAGGATAGTGTAGCGTTACTATTATTCTTCAGGAGCCCCCCCACCCCCCACACCCCCCCACCCCCCCCCCCCCCACACCACCACGCCACCACCCCCACCAACCTCCTCCTTCAGACTGCAATGGTCCAATACTGGATCAGAATCTGAAAACAGTGGACTGTAATTTTCCAATACTGGATCAAAATCTGAGACAAATAGAATGCAATTTTCCAATAATGGAACAGAATCTGAGAACAATAGACTGGCATGTTCCAGTAATGGATAGGATTCGAAGAACAATACACTGTAATGTTCCAATACTGGATCAGAACCTGAGAACAGTAGACTGCAATGCTTCAATAATGCATCAGAATCTTCGAACAATAGTCTCTTACATTCCAATAATGAACGGGAATCTCTGATCAATGGACGGCAATGTTTCAAAACTGGATCAACTTCTGAAAACAAGAGACTGCAATGTTCCAATACTGAATCATAATCTGAGAACAAAAGACGGTAATGTTTCAAGAATTGATCAGAATCTGAGAACAATGGGCTGGAATGTTCCAATAATGGATCAGAAGTTGGGAACAACAGACCGGGATGTTCCAAAAATGGGTAAGATTCCAGGAACATTGCATTGTATTGCGCGCCGCAACACACATCCCCGCACCTAAACACACATCCCCGCACCTCAATACACATCCCCGCGCCTCAACACACATCCCCGCATCTCAACACACATCCCCGCACCTCAACACACATCCCCGCACCTCAACATACACACCCCCGCCTCAACACACATCCCCGCACCTCAACACACAACCCCCGCCTCAACACACATCCCCGCACCTCAACACACACCCCCGCCTCAACACACATCCCCGCACCTCAACACACATCCCCGCACCTCAACACATCCCATCTCATCGCAATTCTCACCAATTATCACCTCAACACTCAACTTCTCACATCTATATTCTCCCTACTGAGGTCAACATCAGCCCTCTCACCAGAACACCCCGTCTCAGCTCAACACTTCCCCACTCAACACAACTCTCCCCCTCCCACCTTAACATATTCGCCCCCCCTCACATCAGTCCTCCCGCTCACCTCTACATTACCCCACGCTCCACAACACTACCCATCTCATCTCTATACTCCCCACTCAGCTTCACACTCTCACCTCAACATCCCCAAGAGACAAATCTCCCGTCCCACACCACATGGGAGTCGGAGCAGACGGGCACAGACCGTGTAAAGATCCCATTACCTCTGGTGGGATTATCCGATTTAGGGGTGAGCACAGGGGGCCGAATCCCACCCTCTGTCTCACTACAACATTCTCCCCCCATCACGTCAGCTCTCCCTTCTCACCTCAGCTTCCACCATCTCATCTTAACTTTCCCCCCTCTCACCTCAACAAACCCCCTCGCATCTCAATACACCCCTCTCATGTCATCACTCTCCCTTTCACTTCCACACGCCCCTTTCACCTCAACAATCTCTCTCTCTCTCACATCAACAATTTCCTCTCATCTTAACATTCCCCCGTCTGGTCACCGGTCTGGCTCTCAAATCCACATTCCCCCCTCTCCCCCTCGAACTCAAAAAGCTCCGTCTCGCCTCAACACTCCCAGAATCACCTCAACACTGCCCGTCTCTGACCCACTGTCCTCCTGCACCCCTCAACAATCTCCATCTCACCTCAGCACTCCCAGAATCACCTCAACACTGTCTGTCTCTGACGCACTCTCCTCCTTCACACCTCAACAATCTCCATCTCACCTCAACACTCCCAGAATCACCTTAACACTGTCGGTCTCTGACCCACTCTCCTCCTTCACACCTCAACAATCTCACCTCTCATCTCAACACTCCCAGAATCCCCTCAACACTGTCCGTCTCTGACCCACTCTCCTCCTTCACACCTCAACAATCTCCATCTCACCTCAACACTGTCTGTCTCTGACCCACTCTCCTCCTTCACACCTCAACAATCTCACCTCTCATCTCAACACGCCCAGAATCACCTCAACACTGTCTGTGTCTGACCCACTCTCCTCCTTCACACCTCAACAATCTCCATCTCACCTCAACACTGTCTGTCTCTGACCCACTCTCCTCCTTCACACCTCAACAATCTCACCTCTCATCTCAACACGCCCAGAATCACCTCAACACTGTCTGTGTCTGACCTACTCTCCTCCTTCACACCTCAACAATCTCCCTCTCATCTCAACTGTCTCCTCACATCTCAACACTGACCCACTCCTCAGCATGTTCCAACCTCACTCCATCATTCACACTCCACTCAAGATATCACCCTACTCATGGTACTCCCCCGCTCACTTCAACATTCCCCCTCTAACCTCAACAAACTCCCTGGCCTCAACAACCCCCGTTCCAGCTCACTCGCTCTACCCTGCACTCTCCCCATTTCACCTCACAATCTGCCCACTCCTCCCCCGCCCCCCCCGCACACTCCTCTTCCACCCCCCGCACACTCCTCTTCCAGCCCCCCCCCCACCCCCCCGCACACTCCTCCTCCACCCCCCCCCCCGCACACTCCTCCTCCCCCCCCGGACATTCCTCCTCCACAGCACCCGGCACATCCCACCTCCACACCACCCCTCGCACACTCCTCCTCCACCCCCCCCGCATACTCCTCCTCCAACCCCCGCCGCACACTCCTCCTCCACCCCCCCGCACACCCCTCCTCCAGCCCCCCCCCCCCCGCACACTCCACCTCCCCCCGCACACTCCTCCTCCACCTCCCCGCTCACTCCTCCTCGCACCCCCAGTACACTCCTCCTCCACCCCCCCGCACACTCCTCGTCCACCCCCCCCCCCCCCGCACACTCCTCCTCCACCCCCCCGCACACTCCTCCTCCACCCCCGCGCACACTCCTGCTCCACCCCCACCGCACACTCCTCCTCCACCTCCCCCCCCCCGCACGCTCCTCCTCCACCCCCCCCGCACACTCCTCCTCCACCCCTCCCTGCACACACCTCCTCCACGCCCCCCCGCATGCTCCTCAACCCCCCCCCCCGCACACCCCTGCACCCCCTCGCACACTCCTCCTCCACGCCCCCGCACACTTTTTACTCTGTATCTGACCCCGTGCTGTACCTGTCCTGGGAATGTTTGATGGGACAGTGTAGAGGGAGATTTACTCTGTATCTAACCCCATGCTGTATCAGTCCTGGGGGTGTTTGATGGGGGACAGTGCAGAGGGAGTTTTACTCTGTATCTAACCCCGTGTTGTAACTTTTGGGAACACAAAGATATCTAATCTTGTCTCTGCGCAATAAACATAGAACATAGAAAAGCTACAGCACAAACAGGCCCTTTGGCCCACAAGTTGCGCCGACCATTTCCCTACCTACTGGGCTTACCTATAACCCTCTATCTTACTAACTTCCATGAACTTATCCAAAAGTCTCTTAAAAGACCCTATCGAATCCGTCTCCACCACCACTACCGGCAGCCGATTTCACGCACCCACCACCCTCTGAGTGAAAAACGTACGCCTAATATCTCCTCTGTACCTACTCCCCAGCACCCTAAACCTGTGGCCTCTCGTGGCAACCATTTCAGCCCTGGGAAAAAGCCTCTGAGAATCCAATCTATCAATACCTCTCAACATCTTATACACCTCTATCAGGTCACGTCTCATCCTTCGCCTCTCCAAGGAGAAAGGACCTCGCTCTCTCAACCTATCCTCATAAGGCATGCCACCTAATCCAGGCAACATCCTTGAAAATCTCCTCTGCACCCTTTCTATGGCTTCCACATCCTTTCTGTAATGACACGAACGGAACTGGGCACAGTACTCCAGGTGGAGTCTGACCAGAGTCCTATACAGCTGCAGCATTATCTCCCGATTTCTGAACTCAATTCCTCTATTGATGAAGGCCAGTATTCTATAAACGTTCTTAACCACAGCCTCCACCTCCGACGCTGCTTTGAACGTCCTATGAACCCGGACCCCAAGATCCTTCTGATCTTCCACACTGCCAAGCGTCTCACCCTTAATATTATATTCTTCCATCCTATTCGACCTGCCAAAATGAACCACCACACACTTATCTGGGTTGAAGTCCATCAGCCATTTCTCTGCCCAGTCTTGCATCTTATCTATGTCTCGTTGCAACAGGTGACAACCCTCTACACTATCCACAACAGCACCAACCTTTGTGTCATCAGCCAACTTGCCAACCCATCCTTCCACTTCCTCATCCAGGTCATTTATAAAAATTACAAAGAGCAAGGGTCCCAGAACAGATCTCTGGGGCACTCCAATGATGACCGACCTACATGCTGAAAAAGACCAATCTACAACCACTCCGTAAAGGTTGATGGGAGAGTGCAGAGGCAGTATTCTGTGTCCAATTGGTGCTGTACCCACTCCAGGAGAGATGTACAAGGATAGTGTAGCGTTACTATTATTCTTCAGGAGCCCCCCCACCCCCCACACCCCCCCCCCCCCCCACCACCCCCCCCCCCCACACCACCACGCCACCACCCCCACCAACCTCCTCCTTCAGACTGCAATGGTCCAATACTGGATCAGAATCTGAAAACAGTGGACTGTAATTTTCCAATACTGGATCAAAATCTGAGACAAATAGAATGCAATTTTCCAATAATGGAACAGAACCTGAGAACAATAGACTGGCATGTTCCAGTAATTTATAGAATTCGAAGAACAATACACTGTAATGTTCCAATACTGGATCAGAACCTGAGAACAGTAGACTGCAATGCTTCAATAATGGATCAGAATCTTCGAACAATAGTCTCTTACATTCCAATAATGAACGGGAATCTCTGATCAATGGACGGCAATGTTTCAAAACTGGATCAAATTCTGAGAACAAGAGACTGCAATGTTCCAATACTGGATCATAATCTGAGAACAACAGACGGTAATGTTTCAAGAATTGATCAGAATCTGAGAACAATGGGCTGGAATGTTCCAATAATGGATCAGAAGTTGGGAACAACAGACCGGGATGTTTCAAAAATGGGTAAGATTCCAAGAACAATACAATGCAATGTTCCAATACAGGTTCAGAACCTGAGAACAGTAGAATGTAATATTCCAATCCTGTATCAGAATCTGAGAACAATAGACTGCAATGTTCGAATACCGGATCGGACTCTGGGAACAAGCGGCTTTAATGTTCCAATACTGTTTCAGACTCTGAGAACAATAGAGTGTCATGTTGCACTAAAAGATCATAATTTGAGAACAATAGACTGCAACGTTCGAATACTGGGTCAGATTCTGAGAACAAAAGATTGTAATGTTCCAATCATTGATCAGAATCTGAGAACAATAGACTTCAACGTTCCAATAATAGCTCAGATTCTGCGAACAATAGACTGTAATGTTCCAATCCTGGTTCAGAGTCTGGAAACAATGGACCGGGATGTTCCAATAATGGATAGGATTCGAAGAACAATACACTGTAATGTTCCAATACTGGATCAGAACCTGAGAACAGCAGACTGCAATGTTTCAATAATTGATCCGAATTTGAGAACTATCGGCTGTAATGTTCCAATACGGATTAGAATCTGAGAACAATACAAGATCATGTTCTAATACAGAATAAAGTTCCAATACAGATTAGAATCTGGGAACAAATGACCGGGATGTTACAGTACTGCATCAGAATCTGAGAACAATAGGCTGCAATGTTCCAAGACTGGATCAGAATCTGAGACAAATAGACTGCAATGTTCCAATACAGGATCAGAATTTGAGAACTACAGACTGTGATGTTCCAATCTTTGATCTGAATCTGAGAACAATGGACCGGGATGCTACAATGATGGATCAGAATCTGAGAACAGTAGACTGCAATGTTCGAATACTGGATCGGACTCTGGGAACAATACGCTGTAATGTTCCAATACTGGTTCAGACTCTGAGAAAAAAAACAGACTGCAAATTTCCAATAATGGATCAGTATCTGTGAACAAGAGATGGTAATGTTCCAGTACTGGATCAGAATCTGAGAACAATAGACTGCAAAGTTCGAATACTGGATCGGACTCTGAGAACAATAAGTTGTAATGTTGCACGAAAGGATCATAATCTGAGAACAAAGGACTGTAATGTTCCAATACTGGATCAGAATCTGAGAACAATAGACTGCAATGTTCGAGTACTGGATAAGAATCTGAGAACATTAGACTGCAATGATCCAAAGAACAAAGAACAGTACAGCAAAGGAAACAGGCCCTTCGGCCCACCAAGCCTGTGCCGCTCATTGGTCCAACGAAACCATTCGTTTGTATCCCTCCATTCCCAGACTGCTCATGTGACTATCCAGGTAAGTCTTAAAGAATGCCAGCGTGTCTGCCTCCACCAACCTACCTGACAGCGCATTCCAGGCCCCCACAACTCTCTGTGTAAAAAATGTCCCTCTGACATCTGAGTTATTCCTCGCCAACCTCACTTTGAGCCCGTGAGCCCTCTTGATCGTCACCTCCGACCTGGGAAAAGACTTCCCACTGTTCACCCTATCTATGCCCTTCATAATCTTGTACACCTCTATTAGGTCTCCCCTCATTCTCCGTCTTTCCAGGGAGAACAAGCCCAGTTTACCCAATCTCTCATCATAGCTAAGATCCTCCATACCAGGCAACATCCTAGTAAACCTTCTCTGCGCTCTCCCTAAAGCCTCCACGTCCTTCTGGTAGTGCGGCGACCAGAACTGGATGCAGTACTCCAAATTTGGCCGAACCAGCGTTCTATACAGCTGCAACATCAGACTTCAGCTTTTATACTCTATACCACGTCCTATAAAGGTAAGCATACCATATGCCTTCTTCACCACCTTCTCCACCTGTGCTGCCACTTTGAAGGATTTGTGGACTTGCACACCAAGGTCCCTCTGTGTTTCTATACTCCTGATGACTCTGCCATTTATTGTATAACTCCTCCCTACATTATTTCTTCCAAAATGCATCACCTCGCATTTATCTGGATTAATTTCCATCTGCCATTTCTCCGTCCAACTTTCCAGCCTATCTATATCCTGCTGTATTGTCCGACAATGCTCATCGCTATCCGCAAGTCCAGCCATCTTTGTGTCATCCGCACACTTGCTGATAACACCTGTTAAACCTTCTTCCAATTCATTATATGTATCACAAATAGCAGAGGTCCCAGTACAGAGCCCTGCGGAACACCACTGGTCACAGACCTCCACCCGCAAAAAGACCCTTCGACCACTACCCTCTGTCTCCTGTGGCCAAGCCAGTTCTCTACCCATCTAGCCACCTCTCCTTGTATCCCATGAGCCTCAACCTTCTTAACCAACCTGCCATGAGGGACTTTGTCAAATGCCTTACTGAAATCCATACAGGCGTCTTACACAGCCCTTCGTTCGTGAACCGCTTTTGGCACTTCCTCAAAACACTCCACCAAATATGAAAGGCACGACCTCCCTCTTACAAATACTGGATCAGAATCTGAGAACAATAGACTGTAATGTTGCACTAAAGGATCATAATCTGAGTACAATAGACTGCAAAGTTCCAATACCTGACCGGCAACTAAGAACAATAGACTGTAATGTTTCAATCCTGGATTACAATTGCAGATCAAAAGACTGCAATGTTCCAATACTGGTTCAGACTCTGAGAGCAATAGACTGCAATGTTCCAATACTGGACCGGCATCTGAGAACAATAGACTGTAATGTTCCAATACTGGATCAGAATCAGAGAACAATAGACTGTAATGTTCCAATACTGGATCAGAATCTGAGTGCAATAGACTGCAATGTTCCAATACTGGATCAGCATCTGAGAACAAAAGACTGTAATGTTCCAATACTGGATCAGAGTCTGGGAACAATAGAAATGGATGTTCCATTAATGGATCAGAATCTGAGAACAATACACTGTAATGTTCCAATACTGGATCAGAATCTGGGAACAATAGACTGCAATGGTCCAATCCAGGATCAGAATCTGAAAGAAATAGACTGTAATTTTCCAATCCTGTTTCAGAATCTGAGACAAATCGACTGCAATTTTGCAATAATAGAGCAGAATCTGAGAAGAATAGACTGCAATTTTCCAATAATGGATCAGATTCTGAGAACAATAGACTGTCATGTTCCAATAATGGATCAGAAGTTGGAAACAATGGACCGGGATGTTCCAATAATGGATACGATTCTAAGAACCATACACTGCAATGTTCCAATACTGGTTCAGAACCTGAGAACAGTAGACTACAATGTTCCAATAATTGATGAGAATCTGAGAACTATAGGCTGTAATGTTCCAATACGGATTAGAATCTGGGAACAAATGACCGGCATGTTACAATACTTGGATCAGAATCTGAGAACAATAGAATGTAATATTCCAATACTGCATCAGAATCTGAGAACAATAGACAGTATTGTTCCAGTACTGGATCAGAATCTGGTAACAATAGACTGCAATGTTCCAATACTTTATCAGAATCTGGGAACAAATGACCGGGATGTTACAATGCTGGATCAGAAGCTGAGAACAGTAGGCTGCAATGTTCCAATAATGGATCAGAATCTGAAAACCAAAGGCTGTAATGTTCCAATACTGGATCAGAATCTGAGAACAATGGACTGCAATGTTCCAATAAAGGATCATACTCTGAGAACAATAGTCTGCAATTTTAGAATAATTGAACAGAATCTGAGAGAAATAGACTGTAATGTTCCAATAGTGAATCCGAATCTGAGATCAATAGACTGCAAAGATTCAATACTGGATCAGAATCTGAGAAGAAGAGATTACAATGTTCCAATACTGAATCAGAATCTGAGTGCAATAGACTGCAATGTTCCAATACTGGATCAGCATCTGAGAACAAAAGACTGTAATGTTCCAATACTGGATCAGAGTCTGGGAACAATAGAAATGGATGTTCCATTAATGGATCAGAATCTGAGAACAATACACTGTAATGTTCCAATACTGGATCAGAATCTGGGAACAATAGACTGCAATGGTCCAATCCAGGATCAGAATCTGAAAGAAATAGACTGTAATTTTCCAATCCTGTTTCAGAATTTGAGACAAATCGACTGCAACTTTGCAATAATAGAGCAGAATCTGAGAAGAATAGACTGCAATTTTCCAATAATGGATCAGATTCTGAGAACAATAGACTGTCATGTTCCAATAATGGATCAGAAGTTGGAAACAATGGACCGGGATGTTCCAATAATGGATACGATTCTAAGAACCATACACTGCAATGTTCCAATACTGGTTCAGAACCTGAGAACAGTAGACTGCAATGTTCCAATAATTGATGAGAATCTGAGAACGATAGGCTGTAATGTTCCAATACGGATTAGAATCTGGGAACAAATGACCGGCATGTTACAATACTTGGATCAGAATCTGAGAACAATAGAATGTAATATTCCAAAACTGCATCAGAATCTGAGAACAATAGACAGTATTGTTCCAGTACTGGATCAGAATCTGGTAACAATAGACTGCAATGTTCCAATATGTTTTCAGAATTTGGGAACAAATGACCGGGATGTTACAATGCTGGATCAGAAGCTGAGAACAGTAGGCTGCAATGTTCCAATAATGGATCAGAATCTGAAAACCAAAGGCTGTAATGTTCCAATACTGGATCAGAATCTGAGAACAATGGACTGCAATGTTCCAATAAAGGATCATACTCTGAGAACAATAGTCTGCAATTTTAGAATAATTGAACAGAATCTGAGAGCAATAGACTGTAATGTTCCAATTGTGAATCCGAATCTGAGATCAATAGACTGCAAAGATTCAATACTGGATCAGAATCTGAGAAGAAGAGATTACAATGTTCCAATACTGAATCAGAATCTGAGAACAATAGACTGTACTGTTCCAATAAAGGATCAGAATTTGAGAACAATAGACTGTAATATTCCAATCATTGATCAGAATCTGAACAATAGACTGTAATGTTCCAATACTGGATCAGAATCTGAGAACAATAGACTGTAATGTTGCATTAAAGGACCATAATCTGAGAACAATAGACTGTAATGTTGCATTAAAGGACCATAATCTGAGAACAATAGACTGTAATGTTGCACTAAAGGATCATAATCTGAGAACAATAGACTGTAATGTTGCATTAAAGGACCATAATCTGAGAACAAAACTCTGTAATGCTCCAGCAGAGGATGAGAATTTGAGAACAGCAGACTGTAATGTTCCAATAATGAATCCGTATCTGAGGACAATAGACTAATGTTCCAATAATGGATCAGAATCAGGTAATAATGGACTGGGATGTCCGATTAGTGGATCAGAATCTGAGAACAATAGACTGTAATGTTCCGATATTGGTTCAGAACCTGAGAAAAGCAGACTGCAGTTTTCCAATAATGGGTCAGAATCTGAGAACAATAGATTGTAATGTCCCAATACAGGATCAGAATCGGAGAACAATAGACGTAATGTTCCAATGCTGGATCCGAGTCAGGGAACAATGGACTGGGATGTTCCAATAGAGCATCAGAATCTGAGAACAATACACTGTAATGTTCCAATAAAGCATCAGAATCTGAGAACAATAGACTGCAATGTTCCCATAATGTATCAGAATCTGAGAACGATAGACTGTAACGTTCCAATACTGGGTCAGGATCTCGGAATAATAGAACGGGATGTTACAATACTGGATCAGAATCTGACAACAATAGACTGTAATGTTGGAACATAAGAACAAAAGAAATAGGAGCAGGAGTAGGCCATCTAGCCCCTCAAGCCTGCTCCGCCATTCAATAAGATCATGGCTGATCTGATAGTGGGTTCAGTTCCACTTACCCGCCCCCTCCCCATAACCCTTAATTCCCTTATGGTTAAAAATATATCTATCTGTGACTTATACACATTTAACGAGGTAGCCTCGACTGCTTCATTGGGCAGAGAATTCCAAAGATTCAATGTGGGAGAATACGCTCTGGGAGAAGAAGTTCCTCCTCAACTCTGTTCTAAATTGACTCCCCCATATTTTGAGGCTATGCCCCCCTAGTTCTTGTTTCCATTGTAAGTGGAAATAACCTCGCTTCTTCTACCCTGTCCAGCCCCTTCATTATCTTTTATGTCTCTATAAGATCTCCCCTCAAACTTCTGAACTCCAATGAGTACAGGCCCAGTCTACTCAATCTCTCCTCATAAGCTGACCCCCTCATCTCCGGAAACGACCTGGTGAAACTTCTCTGTCCCCCCTCCAAAGCTATTATATCCTTTCTTAAATAAGGGGACCAAAACTGTACCCAGTACTCTAGGTGCGGCCTCTCCAGGACCCTGTACAGTTGCAGCATGACTCCCTGCTTTTATACTCCTTCCCTCTCACGATAAAGGCCAACATTCTATTTGCCTTCTTGATTACCCTGCTGCACCTGCAAACTGAGTTTTTGTGATTCATGCACAAGGACCCCCAGGTCCCTCTGCACAGTAGCATATTGTAATTTTCCACCGTTTAAATAAGAGTCCATTTTACTATTATTCCTTCCAAAGTGGATAATCTCACACTTACCAACGTTATACTCCATCTGCCAGATCCTTGCCCACTGACTTAGCCGATCCAAATCTCTCTGCAGACTCTCTTTGTCCTCCACGCAATTTGTTTTCCCACTCATCTTTGTGTCATCCGCAAACGTTGTTAGCCTACACTCGCTCCCCTTCTCCAGTTCGTCGATGTATATGGTAAATAGTTGAGGCCCCAGCACCGATCCCTGCGGCACGCCACTAGTCACCAACTGCCAACCAGAATAGCACCCATTTATCCCGACTCTCTGCTTTCTGTCAGACAGCCAATCCTCAATCCACGCTAACACTTTACCCCCCAACTCCGTGTACCTTTATCTTATGCAGCAACCTTTTGCGAGGCCCCTTATCGAATGCCTTCTGGAAAACTATTTCCACAACATCCACCGGTTCCCCTCTGTCAACTGCACTCGTCGGATCCTCAAAAAATTCCAGTAACTTAGTCAAACATGGCTTTCCCTTCAAGAATCCATGCTGCGTCTGCTTGATTGAACCATTCTTTTCCAGGTGTCCTGTTATTTCTTCCTTAATGATAGATTCCAGCATTTTCCCAACTACGGATGTTAAGCTAACTGGCCTGTAGTTACCTGCCTTTTGTCGACCTCCTTTTTTAAACAGTGGCGTTACATTAGCTGTTTTCCAATCAGCTGGCATCTCCCTAGAGTCCAGTGAATTTTGATAAATTACATCTAATTAATTTGCTGTTACTTCTGCCTTTTCTTTTTTTACCCTGAGATGCATTCCATCCGGACCAGGGGACTTGTCTACCTTTAGTTATATTAGCCTGCCCAGCACTACCTCTTTTGTAATAGTGATCGTTTTAAGGTCCCCACCCTGACAGTCCCGAGTAAGGGCAGAAGTTGTTTTTTGCAGTTTAGTTAGGGCATCATGATCGGCATAGGTTTGGAGGGCCGAAGGGCCTGTTCCCGTGCTGTACTTTCCTTTGTTCTTTATTGATTATTGATTACCTTGGATGACACCCTCAGGATATAGTCTCCTTTACTGACAAGTTTGCCTACATTATCATCAAAATGGTCTCACGAATGGACCCTGAGGAAGGGTCACACAGAAGTGAAACATTGGCTCTATTCTCTCTCCACAGATACTGTCAGACCTGCTGAGATTTCCCAGCATTTTCTGTTTTTGTATTCATTTATTGACTCCATTTGCTTTCATTCCCACGCAGCGTTCTCCTGTTCAGTTGACATGTAAATGTTGAAATGTTCAGCAAACTGCTGGTTAATTCCGGGAAATATTAAGGCAAGTCCCCGAAAAATACATCATTCCTCAATCCATCTCGCGCCAGCTCCCCCATCCTTTACGTCTCTCCTATACATTGCAATAACCCTTTCTTCATCCTCGCCAAGAGTATCGTCACCTTGGCTCATTCCTCTGCCAGGTCACAAGCTCCGCATGAAGCCAAGAGCCAGAGAACCAGTTGGGAGAAGCACACTTGTTTATAAAGCGAGAATTCACAATACAGGAGACGCTGAGGTTGAGAATTTACCATAATGTGGACGTTCCAGAGCATCATCCTTCTGTTTGGATTGCTGGATACAGTCATGGGGGGGGGGGGGGGGTAGGGACTTCGAGGGCCGAAGGGCCTGTTCCGGTGCTGTACTTTCCTTTGTTCTGTGTATGTATGGATGGCATTTTGGCACAATCGTTAGCACTGCTGCCTCACAGTGCCAGAGACCCGGGTTTGATCCCCGGTTTGGGTCACTGCCTGTGTGGAGTCTGCACGTTCTCCCCGTGTCTGCATGGGTTTCCTCCGGGTGCTCCGGTTTCCTCCCACAGATCAGAAGACATGCTGTTTAGTTGCATTGATCATGCTAAATCCTCCCTCAGTGTACCCGAACAGGCGCCGGAGTGTGGCAACTGGGAGATTTTCACAGCAACGTCATTGCACTGTTAATGTGAGCCGACTTGTTACATGAATAAATAAGCTTTAGAAACTTGACCAGCGCTGTGTGAAAAGCAGCGAATGCCTGTCTTACACCATTGTATCAGTCACATTCTCAAAGGGGCCACACATTCAAAAGGAAATCCAAGCACCTCATGCTAAACAGTAACTTGTGGGCAGGAAATGCAGCCTTGGCACAGTCACCATCTCGTACCAGGACTACATTTATAATGAAATGAAATATGAGCTTTACTAAAAATTGTACATCTTTTACACAAAACGAAACAGTCCAGTGACTAAGCTGGGGCATCATACTCTGCTGCACAGATTGGCAACAGGGCTTCCCTCAGCACCCCTCGTGCTGATGTTGCTGTTATTGCTTTCATCAGAGGGCATGGAACAAGTAACATCTGACTCGATAATTCATGGAAGCCGGAAGTACAGAACACAACTGCATTCTTTGTCAGAAAGGCGCCCGGATTGAGCTTTGCACCATGGGGTTAGTGCTCCCTCACAGCGCCAGGGATCCTGGTTCGAATCCGACCTTGGGTCACTCCAAGTGTGGAGTCGGCACATTCTCTCCGTGTCTTCATGGGTTTCCTCCGGGTGCTCCACTTTCCTCCCACAGTCCAAAGATGTGCAGGTTCGGTGCATTGGCTGTGCTAAAAATTGCCCGTTATTGTCAGGGAGACTATCAGGGTGGATGCGTGGGGTTACGGAAATAGGGCCTGGGTGGGGTTGTGGTCAGTACAGACTCATCATAAATTGTATCACAGAAACCCAACAGTGCGAAAGAGTCCATTCGGCCCAGCGAGTCTGCACCAACAACAATCCCGCCCAGGCCCTATCCCCATGACCCCACATATTTACCCCACGAACACCTCTCATGTACACATTCTGGACACGAAGGGAAAATTTAGCCTATAATTCACCCCACTGATAGTCTCAATAGATTACAATTATATCGTCTCTTTAATGTAATTAAACAGAACGTAATGAAAAACATGAAACATATTTCTAATCTGAATTTCTCATCACAATGAAACACAATTTTCATTGAAAATTGGGGATGAAGCGGAAATGATCGAGAGTTTCAGGTTTCTCGGTGTCCAGATCACCAACAACCTGTCCCGATCCCTCCACACATTCGCTACAGTTAAGAAAACCCACCAACGCTTGTACTTCCTCAGGAAGCTAAGGAAACTTGGCATGTCCACTACGACTCCCAACAACTTTTACAGATGCATCATAGAAAGCATTCTTTCTGGTGTATCACTGTTCCTGCTCTGCCCAAGGCTGCAAGAAACTATAAAGGGTCATGAACAATGCCGAATCCATCACTCAAACCAGCCTCCCACCCATTGACTCTGTCTACACTTCCTGCTGCGTCGGGAAAAGCAGCCGGCATAATCAAGGACACCACGCACCCCGGATATTCTCTCTTCCACCTACTTCCATCGGGAAAAAGATACAAAAGTCTAAGGCCATGTACCGACGGACGCGAGAGCAGCTTCTTCCCTGCTGCCATCAGACTTTTGAATGGACCCATCTTATATTAATTAGGTTACCATATATAATATATATATATATATATATAGATACTATATATATATATACATATGTATATATATATATATATATATAATGTAATACCTTATTATTATATTAAGTTGATATTTCTCTAGCTATGATGGTAACACTACATTCTGCATCCTCTCCTTTTTGAAGGGTATGCTTTGTCTGTATAGCTTTCAAGAAACAATGTTTTTCACTGTATACTGATACATGTGACAATAATAAATCAAATCAAATCCAATCATTGCTCCTTCTCAGCACCAGCATTGCAGTGTGTTGTTTGTTTTCTCACCTGTAATTGATTACTCTAATAGGTTGCTCTGCCGAGTCTCAGGAGTGTTTCTGCTGTGTATTAAAGAGAAGACCTTCAGTGTGAGACCTCAGTAAATGGCCATGGTTTATGCCACGGGCAGACAGAAGCCAGAGGGTGGTTGTAGAGAGTTGTTTTTCAAACGGAGGCCTGTGACCAGTGGTGTGCCTCAGGGATCAGTGCTGAGTCCACTGTTATTGTCATTTACATAAACGATTTGGATGAGAATATAGGGGGCATGGCTAGTAAGTTTGCAGATGACACCAAGATTGGTGGCATAGTGGACAGTGAAGAACGATATCTCCAATTGCAACGGGATCTTGATCAACTGGCCAGTGGGCGGACGAATGGCAGATGGAGTTTAATTTAAATAAATGCGAGGTGATGCATTTTGGTAGATTGAACCAGGGCACGACTTACTCAGTTAATGGTAGGGTGTTGGGGAGAGTTACAGAACAAAGAGATCAAGGAGTAAATGTACATAGCTCCTTGAAAGTGGAGTCATAGGTGGACACAGTGGTGAAGAAGGCATTCGACATGCTTGGCTTTACCATAGAAACCATAGAAACCCTACAGTGCAGAAGGAGGCCATTCGGCCCATCGAGTCTGCACCGACCACAATCCCAACCAGGCCCTACCCCCACATATTTTACCCACTAATCCCTCTAACCTACCCATCCCAGGACTCTACGGGGCATTTTTTTTAACCTGGCCAATCAACCTAACCCGCACATCTTTGGACAGTGGGAGGAAACCGGAGCACCCGGAGGAAACCCACGCAGACACGAGGAGAATGTGCAAACTCCACACAGACAGTGACCCGAGCCGGGAATCGAACCCAGGACCCTGGAGCTGTGAAACAGCAGTGCTAACCACTGCGCTACCGTGCCGCCCGGTCAGAACATTGAATATAGTAGTTGGGACGTCTTGTTGAAGTTGTATAAGACATTGGTAAGGCCACACGTGGAATACTGTGTGCAATTCTGGTCATCTTATTATAGAAAGGATATTATTAAACTAGAAAGAGTGCTGAAAAGATTTACTGGGATGCTACCGGGACTTGATGGATTGAGTTAAAAGGAGAGGCTGGATAGACTGGGACTTTTTTCTCTGGAGCGGAGGAGGCTGAGGGGTGATCTTATAGAGATCTATAAAATAATGAGGGGCACAGATCAGCTAGATAGCCAATATCATTTCCCAAAGGTAGGGGAGTCTAAAACTAGACGGCATAGTTTTAAGGTGAGAGGGGAGAGATACAAAAGTGTCCAGAGGGGCAAATCTTTCACACAGAGGGTGGTGAGTGTTTGGAACAAGCTGCAAGAGGTCGTAATAGAGGCGGGTACAATTTTATCTTTTAGAACATAGAACAGTACAGCACAGAACAGGCCCTTCGGCCCACGATGTTGTGCCGACCTTCATCTGAAACCAAGATCAAGCTATCCCACTCCCTACCATCCTGGTGTGCTCCATGTGCCTATCCAATAACCGCTTAAATGATCCTAAAGTGTCTGACTCCACTATCACTGCAGGCAGTCCATTCCACACCCCAACCACTCTCTGCGTGAAGAACGTACCTCTGATATCCTTCCTATATCTCCCACCATGAACCCGATAGTTATGCCCCCTTGTAATAGCTCCATCCACCCGAGGAAATAGTCTTTGAACGTTCACTCGATCTATCCCCTTCATCATTTTATAAACCTCTATTAAGTATCCCCTCAATCTCCTCCGCTCCAGAGAGAACAGCCCCAGCTCCCTCAACCTTTCCTCATAAGACCGACACTCCAAACCAGGCAGCATCCTGGTAAATCTCCTCTGCACTCTTTCCAGCGCTTCCACATCCTTCTTATAGTGAGGTGACCAGAACTGCACGCAATATTCCAAATGCGGTCTCTCCAAGGTCCTGTACAGTTGCAGCATAACCCCACGGCTCTTAAACTCCAACCCCCTGTTAATAAAAGCTAACACACTATATGCCTTCTTCACAGCTCTATCCACTTGAGTGGCAACCTTTAGAGATCTGTGGATATGGACCCCAAGATCTCTCTGTTCCTCCACAGTCTTCAGAACCCTACCTTTGACCCTGTAATCCACATTTAAATTTGTCCTACCAAAATGAATCACCTCACATTTATCAGGGTTAAACTCCATTTGCCATTTTTCAGCCCAGCTTTGCATCCTATCTATGTCTCTTTGCAGCCTACAACAGCCCTCCACCTCATCCACTACTCGACCAATCTTGGTGTCATCAGCAAATTTACTGATACACCCTTCAGCCCCCTCCTCTAAGTCATTAATAAAAATCACAAAGAGCAGAGGACCAAGCACTGATCCCTGCGGCACACCGCGAGCAACCTGCCTCCAATCCGAAAATTTTCCATCGACCACCACCCTCTGTCTTCGGTCAGACAGCCAGTTGCCTATCCAATCGGCCAACTTTCCCTCTATCCCACACCTCCTCACTTTCATCATAAGCCGACCATGGGGGACCTTATCAAACGCCTTACTAAAATCCATGTATATGACATCAACTGCCCT
The DNA here is from genome assembly GCF_964213995.1 of Mustelus asterias. Classification (NCBI taxonomy): domain Eukaryota; kingdom Metazoa; phylum Chordata; class Chondrichthyes; order Carcharhiniformes; family Triakidae; genus Mustelus; species Mustelus asterias. The sequence continues at coordinate 228,173 of NW_027590430.1, forward strand.
ACCTTCATCAACACACTTAGTTACCTCCTCAAAAAATTCTATCAAATTTGTGAGGCACGACTTGCCCTTCACGAATCCGTGCTGACTATCTCGGATTAATCCGCATCTTTCTAAATGGTCGTAAATCCCATCCCTGAGGACCCTTTCCATCAATTTACCAACCACCGAAGTAAGACTAACCGGTCTATAATTACCAGGGTCATTTCTATTCCCTTTCTTAAACAGAGGAACAACGTTCGCCATTCTCCAGTCCTCTGGCACCATCCCCGTGGACAGCGAGGACCCAAAGATCAACGCCAAAGGCTCTGCAATCTCATCCCTTGCCTCCCAAAGAATCCTAGGATACATTTCATCAGGCCCAGGGGACTTATCGACCTTCAGTTTATTCAAAACTGCCAAGACATCCTCCCTCCGAACATCTATTTCCTCCAGCCTATTAGCCTGTAACACCTTCTCTTCCTCAAAAACAGATTGCAACGAGATCTTGATCAATTGGGCCAGTGGGCTGACGAATGGCAGATGGAGATTAATTTAGATAAATGCGAGGTAATTCATTTTGGTAGATTGATCCACGGTAGGACTTACTCAGTTAATGGTAGGGCATTTGGGAGAGTGAAAGAACAAAGAGATCTCGGGGTACACGTTCATAGCTCCTTGAAAGTGGAGTCACAGGTGGATAAGGTAGTGAAGAAGGTTTTTCCCAGAGCAGAAGTGGTGATCACGAGGGGTCACCGGCTCAAGGTGAGAGGGGCGAAGTATAACTCAGATATTCGAGGGAAGATTTTTACACAGAGGGTGATGGGGGCCTGGAATGCGCTGCCAAGTACGGTGGTGGAGGCAGACACGCTGACATCTTTTAAGACTTACCTGGATAGTCACATGAGCAGCCTGGGAATGGAAGGTTACAAACGATTGGTCGAGTTGGACCAAGGAGCGGCATAGGCTTGGAGGGCCGAAGGGCCTGTTTCCTGTGCTGTACTGTTCTTTGAAGGCATTCCGCATGCTTGGTTTCATTGGCCACAACGTTGAATACTGTATTTGGGACGTCTTGTTGAAGTTGTACAAGACATTAAACATAGAAACATAGAAACCCTACAGTACAGAAAGAGGCCATTCGGCCCATCGAGTCCGCACCGAACACAATCCCACCCAGGCCCTACCCCCATATTGCGACATATTTTACCCGCTAATCTACGCACCCCAGGACTCTCAGGGGCAATTTTAGCATGGCCAATCAAACTAACCCGCACATCTTTAGACTGTGGGAAGAAACCGGAGCACCCGGAGGAAACCCACGCAGACACATGGAAAATGCGCAATCTCCACACAGACAGTGACCCAAGCCGGGAATCGAACCCAGGTCCCTGGAGCTGTGATTCAGCAGTGCTAACCACTGTGCTACCGTGCCACACTTGGAATACCGTGTACAGTTCTGGTCACCCTATTGGAGAAAGGATATTATTAAACTAGAAAGAGTGCAGAAAATATTCATTAGAATGCTCCCGAGGCTTGATGGTTTGGGTTATAAGGAGAGGCTGGATAAACTGGGACTTTTTTCCCTGGAACGCAATAGGTTTAGGGGTGATCTTACAGAGGTTGATAAAATAATGAGAGGCATAGATCAGCTAGAGAGTCGACATCATTTCCCAAAGGTGAGGGAGTCTAAAACTAGAGGGCATAGGTTTAAGATGAGAGAGGAGAGATACAAAAGTGTCCAGAGGGGCACCTTTTCACTCAGAGTGTGGTGAGTGTCAGGAGCAAGCTACCAGAGGCAGTAGTAGAGGCGGTTGCAATTTTGTGTTAAAAAAAAACATTTAGACAGTTGCATGGATAAGATGGGTATAGGGGGATATGGGCCAAATGCGGGCAATTGGGGCTAGTTTAATGGTCAAAATTGGGCGGCATGGACAAGTTGGGCCGAAGGGCCTATTTCCATGCTGTAAACCTCGATGACTCTTCCACCCTTTATTCTCCACTCTCATCCAAACCAGCTGAAAGAACCTCAAACCTGTTGGACAAGACAGTAAGAAGTCTCACAACATGAGGTGAAAGTCCGACAGGTTTATTTGGTAGCACTGTTGTACAATTGCAGTAGCTGACACTTCTGCACTCCTGTCCTCTGGGTTCCCTTACCTACCTCAGCAGCCGTCACATCCTCCTGTCCCTGACCACTTTCCAAACTGGAAAGTTTTTTCAGAAGCCGTGTGACCGTCTCCTGAAACTCAGCTTCCAGGTAAAACTCTCCCTCCCTGATATGTTGCAGTGTCAAACTCCAGCTGAATGTCTCTGAGCCAAAGCTCCTCAAGCCGCAGATACTTACTGCAGACATACTTGCTCTGAATAACACCAGTATCCATGAGCACCCACATACTGCAGTCATCACACATCAACTGTCCTGATATACTTCTGATCATAAACTAACGACTTAATTATTTTATTCAGTTATTTATTTTAGATATTAATAAATCTTATCGCAAAGTACAGGACAAATTTCAACCTTGGGAAAATGGACCTTGACCACTTACTAGATATTCACCAACAGCTCGCCACCTCCCTGTAGAAAAGCAGAAACCAATTCCCACAGGAAAAAACGTTAGAACATACTCCCCACAAGGACCGACAAACAGACAACAGGAAACTACTGGATGCTGAATGAATAGAGTTCTACAACGTATCAGTTTATCAGCACTACCTTACATCCTCATCTCGAAACTAAATGCTCAGTCAGTCTCACTGTTGTCCCTTCAAATCCATGTCTCACTCTCACCCTGCGCAAACACTGTCTTTGTTTTCACTCCACTCAATGCATTTCCCACTCTCACAATTCACTATTTTCAACCCTTTCAATAAAGAGTGAGCAGAACTGCAGGGAAGGAAGAGGACAGGATGAGATCCTCCAGTGACAGGCACCTTAACAAGCATTGGCAATGCATGTCCTCCTGCTCCACTGTGGGGGAGGCCTTGTTACCAGGGGCTGCAGACATCAGCAAGACCTGCCATGAAAGTCTGAGCCTCTTGATTCAGCTTGATTGTGTGGACCTGGTGCTCACACATGTCATCATCAGAGGTTCAAGGTGCTTCCGTGGTGTGGTGAGACAGTCGGGAAGTGCATATCAAGGTGAGTGATGCCCTGGACATCTGTCTCAGTAAAATATCTTCAGGCCTGATACAATTGTCAGACATTTATTTTGATACTGAAACTCTGTAGATCACATCGATTTGGTTTCCACAACCCGTGTGCCTCTATTGATTGGTCATTTTTAGCAGCCGAGCACTCAGCTTGTTGACACCGAAATATAACTCATGGATGAAGTACAGAAATCAAGCAAATAATCCCCCAATCACCGGGACTGAGGCAGGTAAGAGGAAAATGCTGCATTAGCAGCAGAATGAACCGGGTTTTACAATGTACAGGTACTGGATCCCGTATCGGAGGCGTTGGGCACTGGACCTGTTCCAGAATTGTGGATTTGGAGTTCTGGATCGCGTGCTTGTAAAACATGGAGAATCAGTGAGAAATAAAGACCCTGAGGCTTTTCTAATTTAATTATTATACTTTTATTATTTCATAATTTTACATATTGCATTGCAACCGAGGGAGAGGCAGCTGTCACACTGACAGATGCTGTGAGAATTGAAGGTTCGGGCTGATTTGGCAGATTTTGTGCCCTATCTGCTGGGTTGATAAAACATGGAGAAGGAATGAGAAATAAAGACGACAAGGCTTTTAGCTCATTATTGTACATTTATTATCTCATCATTTTACAACTCAAATTACAGATCCACTGAGGAAGAGACAGCTGCCATTCAGACACAGGCTGTGAATATTCACAGTTCAGGGTTTAATGTGTGTCTTTTAAACATGTCCTGCAGCTTAAATTGTTTCAAGGACATGGGGTTTTCTTACCGAAACACCTCTTGTACCTTTTAGACCCACATAATATGCTGCTCTGTAATGAAGCTCTTCTGATCGATGCCATGAATCAATTCCTCCGTGATCCTTATTCACCTGTCAATGGACAGATTCATCTTCATCATCACCGCTCTCATTCTCTTTATTCTTGGTCAAGACCATGGTGTCTATTCCATTGTGTGGAACTTGGCAGTGAATTTCAGCATTGTTGCCGATATTACAGAATCCTCAACATCTTCTTCATCCAACAGCTGGGCTTCAGCACAGGAAAGTCTTTCAAAAATACCAGCAATATTTACAAAATATCTTTCTTCTCGGACACACGGACACCGTTAAATTCAGGTTTAATTTCATCATCACCAATCAAGGAAATTTCTCGAAGATGGCAGGAAAATGCTGCATTTCTCACAGATGGGAGAGGATTTTACAATGTACAGGTACCAGACCCATACCTGGGATGTCTTGGATCCAACATGTTCTGATCTTGTGGATTTGGCAGATTTTGGGCTCTTTATGGCGTACTTATAAAACACGGAGAAGGAATGAGAAATAGAGACGACAAGGCGTTTAGTTCATTATTTTACATTTATTGTTTCATAATTTTACAACTCAAATTACACAACCACCGAGGATGAGATATCGACCGGACTGAGACAGGCTGTGAATATTGAAGGTTCAGGCACTGACTACACCGTTTAAACATGTCCTGTAGTTTATGGATTCTGGTTTCTGGATGGCATGCTGATAAAACACGGAGAAGGAATGAGAAATAAATACTTTTATTTCATTATTGTACTTTTATTATTTCATAATTTTACAACTCAAATTGCATATCATCTGAGGAAGAGAAAGCAGGTCTTTCACATCTGCGAATAGATCTTTAGCAACGTTTTTTCCTCAGAGAGATGAAAAACTCTAAATTCAGGTTTAATTTCACCATCACCATTTAGGAACATGGGAAATGGCTTGAGGTTGTGCCTTCCATTTATCAAACTACCTTGGGGTACCATTGGCCCAGCCTTGGCAGCACTGCAGAGTGCATGGTTAACATTGAATACTACTTGGAATTCCCTCCCACACAAGCCTCTGTTCAATGCAATGAGCATTTTGTGCATTTTGTGCATTTGTGCATTTTGTGCATTTTGTGCCTTGTATCTGGTCGCGATTGCCCGCAAAATGCATTGATCCTTGGGCTGAATGGAGGACACACATTTGGCAGAAAATAAGTTCTGAAAACAATGTTCCTGATGAGGACAAAATAACCATGCAGCTCTCAGGAACCCCCAGAGACCGACACTGAGCCCTGGCTTCAGGGACAAAATGGCTCTCGGACCAATCAAGGGAAATTGGTTGAGGCATCCATGTGCACTGATTGATTGGCCTTGTAAACAACAGGGAAGACTCTGATCCCTTTGAACAATGTAATCTTCTGACTGTCACCAATAACACATGTTCACATGCCCTGCTCTTTGACCTTCTTCCAATATTATCATGGAAAATTCATCCAAGTATGTCTCTGCAGCTTCATGGCCAGCGAAGGTTTCTTCACCATATACTTTCAGCACACACACACCATGGCAGTTTGTAAACTTGTTCTGCCACCCTGACGCTCAATAACATGGTGTTGTTAGGCCTAGCTCTTTATGGAACACTTTCGCTTTGGCCATGGTAATGGATATGTTGCACTCTGACTGTGTATGATTCACTCTAATAACACTTTGTCTACATGGACAGTCTTTAACTGATGGAGGGTTTTCCTATTATCCATTAATTTGGGCACATCACTGTCAGAATAACATTTAATTTCTCCATTTGCTTCTTCACATCATAAATGGGTGATGTCCCAACACCATTCTATTTGCTTAACCTTTTCCCTGAGGTGCCTTTCTCCAGACGCATCAGTAACTCTACTTTCTGCTTAATAGTCAGTGACCTTTTGTCTTGGTGCTCCTGCCAGCCACGGGACTTTTGACATGAAAACACTCGTAATAAAGTCTGGAATTATACAGAGAGATACATGTTCGAGCAATGGTTAAACTGCGTGTGCTGGTTATGGATATGGGAATCTGGGACTTGACAAAATACTCTGTGCGTCAATTCCAAATTGTATCATGTGGCGTCAGCGTCAAGTGTAATAGGTTTTTGAGACCCTCCTGTTTCTGGGACGCTGGATAAGTGGTCCAGTACCTTTACCAGTTTACAAGGGGGATGATTCTCATTCAAATATACTGCACAGAATTCTAGGAAGTAGCCAAGTAGTGCTGAGGTCAACGATGGTGGAGACACTTGTGTGGGAATGGTGACTTAAATCAGCTGATGAAATATTAGCCAATGGTTCCAGCGTGAATAGTGAAATCAGCTTGAGCTATAAGTGTGACACATGCTGTCGGTGTATTTGCAGCAGATGGAGTGTCTGTAGTTTTCCTGTTCTTACACTGCTGGTGAACAATAAGCTGATGAGAATTCTACCTCAACATCCAGCCCAGTGTTTGGGAAAATTATGATTCACTAAATTAAAGTTGGGTTGTCCATCAACAACACTCCAGTGATATACTTGGCCTCGCAGTATCAAGCTTCATTACCCAGAGTAACAATTGGATCGTGTTTGGAAAAATTATGATTCCCTAAATTAAAGGAGGGTTGTCCTTATTCTTAAAATGAATTGGGATTCTCGATGATGTCTCTGAGGTCAGAATGGCAGCATTTAACACATTTAATTCAACCAAGGCATTAGCACCCTGATTCTGAGTCTGGCATTGATTCACTGAATCTTTGAAAGGAAACATTTCTCAAGAGGATTTGGATTTCATAGCAGGTCATTGCTGAGATCTGCATCAGCTGGATAACGTTTGACCAGCCAGAGGTTCTGATGGCTGAATTGTTCAATCCTCTCCTGAGGCTTCAGCAATCACAGGAATGGAGAGGAGAATTGGAAAAGCCGTGTCCACATTTCCCCTCACATCCCGCATGGCTCAGACACTCAGATGGAGCTCTTGCTGTGGGATCTGGTGATTGAAATGAGGTCACATTTGCCAAGGATGGAAGGAAACGGCCAGCCTCGTAAAACCAGCAGGCATGAATGGAAGTGGCTGAGAAAGTGAGCAGGAACATTGTGGGACATGGGAAAAGTGTTTCAAGAAGTTCATGGACATCAGGAGGTCAGGAAAGTGCGTGACGTAACTCGCTCAGGAGCCGAGACTCACACTCTTATTTTCCCAGCATTTCCCAGCACAACTGGATAGCAGGGCGGCACGGTAGCACAGTGGTTAGCACTGCTGCTTCACAGATCCAAGGACCTGGGTTCGATTCCCGGCTTGGGTCACTGTCTGTGTGTGAGTTTGCACATTCTCCTCGTGTCTGCATGGGTTTCCTCCGGGTGCTCCGGTTTCCTCCCACAGTCCAAAGATGTGTGGGTTAGTTTGATTGACCACGCTAAAATTGCCCTTAGTGTCCTGAGAAGCGTAGGTTAGAGGGATTAGTGGGTAAATATGTAGGGATATGGGGGTAGGGCCTGGGTGGGATTGTGGACGGTGCAGATTCGATGGGCCGAATGGCCTCTTTCTGTGCTGTAGGGTTTCTATGATTCTATGAACTCCACAAAACAACACCCCTTACACCTGCATTCATTCCTGTCTCTCCAGACACTTCCTCACATCCTAATCTGAAAAGCCAAGTGCTCACTCAGCCATATCATTGTGCCATCACAGCCATGTCTCACTCTCACCCTGCACTAACACTGACTTTGTTTTCACTCCACTCAATGCATTTCTCACTCTCACAATTCTCTATTCCCATCCCTTTCAGTTCGACGAACAAATTCTACTACTTCAGATATTTATCTAACTTTCCGGTAACAGTTGCAATGTTCTCATCCCTCAACCATTCCCAGTGACACAGCATTAAGATAGAGGTCGGTGGGAAGGTAGCTACAGACCGTCAATTATAAATAAATTAAAGGATGTAGAGCTGCACTGAGAAAAAGACTGGGACACAGAGGATGATGACGTGAGGTGCATTTCAATTGTCCTCCATTCCTCCTTAGCTTTCTACAGACAATGATTGGTCTTGGGTTGGGATTCGATCTCTCTTCTAATTAATCCACTTGCCTTTGATACTTCATTTCTCATGATTTCACTCTGTGGCAGTTTGGTCAAAACCCCATTTCTGCACATTCACCCTGACACGAACCATGTACCTGGAGCAGAAGAAGAAATTAGACACAGAAAATACTGGACAGTAACAAGTATAACAACAGGTATTTTATAGCTTCCCTCAAATAGTAAAACCATTCACCCCATAAATACTGAAGATTCTGAGTGTAAAACTGACTGGTTTGTTACATTTCTTGTAATTTTACTGGTGTCAGCTCAGCACGAAAAGCAGAAGATTCCATAAGTTCTGGAGTTGAACAACTTACAACTTCTTCAAACTATTTCCCAGTTTCTGCCTCCAAAACTTTTCGTGCTAAGTGTCTGAGTGAAGAATTTCTTCAACTCTCCACACTTCCTTTCTCACGTCTGAGTGCTCGGTGTTGGTGGAAAATCTGAGCAGCTGAATGTTGATGTGTTCACTCTGCCCTAATTTAATCATTCCTTCCATCCCGACACTGCACTCAATATCAATCAGTCGCCTCAAGAGGAAGGTTCTCAACTACCTGTAAAAATAAACATTTTACAGCACCAACCTTGTGAGTGCCAGCTGGCTACCAATGTTCCATTGTTCAAGCTCCCTTCGCAAAACAAAGATGTTCAGACCTTCTGCACATCCACTTTCACTCCTAAAGGGGACAACCAGAGAGTAAGGGTCGGTGCAGCTCCATTTCTGTCACTGGAACGGGGTGTGAAGCCTCCTGTCTCTACTTTATCCAGTTTACAAACCCAATGAAATGTGTGATCTCACTGTGATACCACAGTTTCCCTCATCCAGTTAAAGGGCCTCATCCTGATGCGGGTCTTGGGGAAACATCCCTGGGTTTCACTTTGGCCGTCATGATAGAAGGAGCTAGAATGTAAAAACAAATTCAGCGAATAAGAGGAGGGACTGGCCTTAATAAGAATATCAGCCTTCTCCCTGCCACATTCCCCGAGTGAAGGATGAACCCAATGTTCCAACATCCTGTTGAGTTTGTAGAGCTGAATGCTCCAGATCATCAATGATGCCGGAGACATTGATCAGGACCCACTGAGGCTGGGCTTTAATCATTGGCTGGGGAATTGATTGCTGCCAATGGGAAGGTTTACATGGAGCCGATTCCAATTCAGACTGCACTATACATGTTGTTTAGATCCAGACTTTTCAATAAGTCGCTGCCCAAGAGAAGGGCAATAGTTGATGAACCGCTTCTGTTCAGATTTATTATGTACAGTGGAGGGGAGAGTGGAGAAGGTGGTAAATGCCTTCCTGAACCTTTAGTGTGAGGCACAGTAAAGGAAGGTACTAATGCCCACACTTCAGACTGGCGCCAGTAATACAGCTGCAAACATTCACACAGCACGGAGTGAGCACCAAATTCAAGGACAGGTAGCAGCCAGTCAGTGAGAGACATACCTGAGAGTTGGGCTGTGTGACCATCTTTACCCAAGTTCCAGGACCCAGACTATCTATGAGCAACAATATTGAAGATTTATTCGCAACCACAACTTCAACTAATCCATCCTACTCTGCATCAATATTACTGGCTCTGTTGTAATCATCACATTGCTCATTATCATGTTCACACATTACATTACAAGGTAATGATATTGAGACAAACCAATCACTTCTTACCCGCCCACCTTCACTCCGAGATAGATCAGGCCGTTAGTAAGAGCCTGTGAGTTCCACTGGAACTGGTTGTGCTGATGAACCGACTCTGATGTTTAATCTCAAGGTGATGCTCAGTGTGAGAGCGAGGCTTGCTCTGTAATATCATGAAATATCAACCAACCAAGGGCCTTGGCTTGATGGACAAATACCCTTGGGTTTCATTTGGGTCACAATCAGAGTGAGAAGATTATCTGATATATTCTGTCCGACAGGTTGCGCAATGTTTGGAACTCTCTTCCCCAGAAAGTTGTGGAGGACAGGGTCAATGAACATTTTGAAGACAGAAGTAGATAGATTCCTGACTAACAAGGGAGTCAATGGTTCTCAGAGGTCGGCAGAGATAAGGCACATTCAGATCAGCTGTGATCTTACTGAATGGCAGAACAGGCTCGAGCGCTCGAATGGGCCACTTCTACTCCTAATTCATATGTTGGTATCAGCTAAAATATAACCTTTCCATATGGATACAACCCAGTGGACATGGCAGGTAGGGCAATGGTGATGGGATTGATGGCCTTCTCCATGTCCTCCTACTGGGTAAACCATGTTTAAAATTGCTTCGATATCCTTTGAATCAGTGTTTGTGGTTTCTGGGATATGGAGCACTGAAGGGCAGAATACTCGGGATAATCAGTGGTGCCAGCGAACATTGGTCATGATCCATTGGTGCTGGCTTGGTACCAGGGGCAGAGGAGCCAATCAGTGCTGTTGGGAGAAGCTGAACCAAAATCTTGCTGGAATATATGTGTTGTTGTAGCCGAGGATTCACAACGAGTTCAACCGAGAGAAAGGCTGTGGAAGATGAATCATTTCCATTGAGCTCCATTGTGTAGATTCAGTGAGCAGGGGACAGATATCTACCTGGAACTTTACAGTGAATCGAGCAAACATTGAACATTTCTGCCAAGCACTAGAAATCTCACAGCCAATCCTATAGGAGATGAATCCAATACAGAACAAGGCAACAAAACACAACTATTTCATCTTGCAGCCGTTTAACTGAATTTGTTGGGTTAATAAGAAAATTAAAATTAAAATACAACTATACCTTTCTGGCTACCTTCTCGAAGCTTCTGAAGATTCGGTCTATCATGTGTTTTGGTCTGATTTGTTTCACAGCATTTTTGATGGGTTTCAATGGGTGTTAATGTGTTTTAATTATGGACCCTTTGTGTTTGTGTGATGTGCACCAAAATGTCTAGTTTCAGCCATATTGGTGAAGCATTGAACCAATATTTCTCTTCGGTGTTCACGCAAGGGGACATGAATATAGCTGAGGAGGACACTGGGTTGCAGGGGAGTAGAATAGACAGTATTACAGTTGATAAGGAGGATGTGCAGGATATTCTGGAGGGTCTGAAAATAGATAAATCCCCTGGTCCGGATGGGATTTATCCAAGGATTCTCTGGGAGGCAAGAGAAGTGATTGCAGAGCCTCTGGCTCTGATCTTCAGGTCGTCGTTGGCCTCTGGTATAGTACCAGAAGATTGGAGGTTAGCGAATGTTGTCCCATTGTTTAAGAAGGGGAACAGAGACTTCCCCGGGAATTATAGACCGGTGAGTCTCACTTCTGTTGTCGGCAAGATGTTGGAAAAAATTATAAGGGATAGGATTTATAGTTATTTGGAGAGTAATGAATTGATAGGTGATAGTCAGCATGGTTTTGTGGCAGGTAGGTCGTGCCTTACTAACCTTATTGAGTTTTTTGAGAAAGTGACCAAGGAGGTGGATGGGGGCAAGGCAGTGGACGTGGTATATATGGATTTTAGTAAGGCGTTTGATAAGGTTCACCATGGTAGGCTTCTGCAGAAAATGCAGATGTATGGGATTGGGGGTGATCTAGGAAATTGGATCAGGAATTGGCTAGCGGATAGGAAACAGAGGGTGGTGGTTGATAGTACGGGCGGCACGGTAGCACAGTGGTTAGCACTGCTGCTTCACAGCTCCAGGGACCTGGGTTCGATTCCCGGCTTGGGTCACTGTCTGTGTGGAGTTTGCACGTTCTCCCTGTGTCTGCGTGGGTTTCCTCCGGGTGCTCCGGTTTCCTCCCACAGTCCAAAGATGTGCGGGTTAGGTTGATTTGGCCATGCTAAAATTGTCCCTTAGTATCTTGAGATGCGTAGATTAGAGGGATTAGTGGGTAAAATATGTAGGGATATGGGGGTAGAGCCTGGGTGGGATTGTGGTCGGTGCAGACTCGATGGGCCGAATGGCCTCTTTCTGTACTGTAGGGATTCTATGATTCTATTCTATGATAAATATTCATCATGGAGTGCGGTTACAAGTGGTGTACCTCAGGGATCTGTTTTGGGGCCACTGCTGTTTGTAATATTTATTAATGATCTGGATGAGGGTATAGTTGGGTGGATTAGCAAATTTGCTGATGACACCAAAGTCGGTGGTGTGGTAGACAGTGAGGAAGGGTGTCGTAGTTTGCAGGAAGACTTAGACAGGTTGCAAAGTTGGGCCGAGAGGTGGCGGATGGAGTTTAATGCGGAGAAGTGTGAGGTAATTCACTTTGGTAGGAATAACAGATGTGTTGAGTATAGGGCTAACGGGAGGACTTTGAATAGTGTGGAGGAGCAGAGGGATCTAGGTGTATGTGTGCATAGATCCCTGAAAGTTGGGAATCAAGTAGATAAGGTTGTTAAGAAGGCATATGGTGTCTTGGCGTTTATTGGTAGGGGGATTGAATTTAGGAGTCGTAGCGTTATGTTGCAACTGTACACAACTCTGGTGCGGCCGCACTTGGAGTACTGTGTGCAGTTCTGGTCCCCACATTACAGGAAGGATGTGGAGGCTTTGGAGAGGGTGCAGAGGAGGTTTACCAGGATGTTGCCTGGTATGGAGGGGAGATCCTATGAGGAGAGGCTGAGGGATTTGGGATTGTTTTCGCTGGAAAGGCGGCGGCTAAGAGGGGATCTTATTGAAACATATAAGATGATTAGAGGTTTAGATAGGGTGGATAGTGATAGCCTTTTTCCTCTGATGGAGAAATCCAGCACGAGGGGGCATGGCTTTAAATTGAGGGGGGGTAGTTATAGAACCGATGTCAGGGGTAGGTTCTTTACCCAGAGGGTGGTGAGGGATTGGAATGCCCTGCCAGCATCAGTTGTAAATGCGCCTAGTTTGGGGGCGTTTAAGAGATCCGTAGATAGGTTCATGGACGAAAAGAAATTGGTTTAGGTTGGAGGGTCACAGTTTTTTTTTTAACTGGTCGGTGCAACATCGTGGGCCGAAGGGCCTGTTCTGCGCTGTAATGTTCTATGTTCTATGTTCTATATATAGGCATCAAGTATTTTGTTTGACTGAAACAAGTCTGCCCCATGTATCTAGTGGTGACTTGTTTGTCGGGAAATGTATAACTGCCCTTTTACAGTTGCTAATGTGTCCTGGTGCATCTCTGGTTTCGAATTGTCTGATCTTGAATTTTGCAAAAAGCCTGTCTCTCGGCAGAATTGCCTCTGTGCATTTGGACTGAGGTAATCGCAGCTTACGGAGGCTAGTGAGCCTCACATCTGTGGTGGGTAAGTTGTTGGAAAGCATTTTGAGAGACAAGACCGACAGGCATTTAGAGACACAAGGACTGATTAGGGACAGTCAGCATGGCTTTGTGAGTGGAAAATCATGTCTCACAAATTTGATTCAGTTTTTTTCAATGGGTAACCAAGAAGGTAGATGATGGCAGTGCAGTTGTTGTTGTCTGCATGGATTTTAGCAAGGCCTTTGAAAAGGTACCGCATGGTAGGTTGTTGCATAAGGTTAAATCTCACGGGATCCAGGGTGAGGTGTCTCAGTGGATACAAAATTGGCTTGATGACAGAAGCCAGAGGGTGGTTGTCGAGGGTTGTTTTTCAAACGGGAGGCCTGTGACCAGCGGTGTGCCTCTCAGATCAGTGCTGGTCCACTGTTATTTGTCATTTATATTATTGATTTAGATGAGAAAAAAGGAGTCATGGTTAGTAAGTTTGTAGATGATACCAAGATTGGTGGCATATTGGACAGTGAACAAAGTTATCTCCGATTGCAACAGGATTTTGATCAATTGGGCTGTCAAATGGCAGATGGATTTCAATTTAGATAAATGCGAGGTGATGTATTTTGGTAGATTGAACCAGGGCAGGACTTGCTCAGTTAATGGTAGGGCACTGGGGAGAGTTACAGAACAAAGAGATCTCGGGGTACATGTTCATAGCTCCTTGAAAGTGGAGTCACAGGTGGACAGAGCGGTGAAGAAGGCATTCGGAATGCTTGGTTTCATCGGTCAGAACATTGAATAAAGGATTTGGGACGTCTTGTTGAAGTTGTACAAGACATTGACAAAACCACACTTGGAATACTGTGTACAGTTTTGGTCACCCTATTGTAGAAAGAATATTATTAAACAAGAAAGAGTGCAGGAAAGATTTACGAGGATGCGACCCGGACTTGATGGTTTGAGTTATAAGGAGAGGCTGGATAGACTGGGACTTTTTTCTTGGGAGCGTAGAAGGCTGAGGGGTGATGAGGGGCACAGATCAGCTTGATAGTCAATATATTTTTCCAAAGTTGATGGGGGGCGGGGGGGGGGGGGGGGGAGGTGGTCTAAAACTAGAGGGCACAGGTTTAAGGTGAGAGGCGAAAGATCCAAAGTGTCCAGAGGGGCAATTTTCTTTACACAGACAGTGGTGAGTGTCTGGAACAAGCTGCCAGAGGTAGTAGTAGAGGCGGGTACAATTTTGTGCTTTAAAAAGCATTTAGACAGTTACATGGTTAAGATGGGCATAGAGGGATATGGGCCAAATGCGGGCAATTGGGATGAGCTGAGATCATGGAACAGTACAGCACAGTACAGGCCCTTCGGCCCTCGATGTTGTGCCACGCTTTCCCCGAAACCAAGATCAAGCTATCCCACTCCCTATCATTCTGGTGTGATCCATGTGCCTATTCAAGAACAGCTTGAAAGTTGCTAAAGTGTCCGACTCCACTATCACAGCAGGCAGTCAATTCCACAACTCAACCACTCTCTGCGTAAAGAACCTACCTCGGACATCCCTCCTATATCTCCCACCATGAACCTTATAGTTATGCCCCCTCGCAAACAGCTACATCCATCCGAGGAAATGGTCTCTGAACGTCCACTCTATCTATCCCCCTGATCATCTTATAAACCTCTATTAAGTCGCCTCTCAACCTCCTCCTCTATAAAAAGAAAAGCCCCAGCACCCTCAACCTTTCCTCATGAGACCTAACCTCCAAACCAGGCAGCATCCTGGTAAACCCCCTTTGCACCCTCTCCAAAGCTTCCACATCCTGAGGGACAAGATTTATGAGCATTAAGAGGGGTTTAGTATGCTCAAGAATACTCAGCATGGCTTTGTCAAAGGCAGATCGTGCCTTACGAGCCTGGTGGAGTTCTTTGAAAATGTGACGAAACACATTGACGAAATGAAAGCGATCGATGTGGTTTATATGGATTTTAGCAAGGCGTTCGATAAGGTCCCCCATGCAAGGCTTCTCGAAAAAGTGAGAGGGCATGGGATCCAAGGGGCTTCTGCCCAGTGGATCCAGAACTGGCTTGCCCAAAGGAGGCAGAGAGTGTCTATAGATGGGTCTTTTTCTAATTGGAGGTCGGTCACCAGTGGTGTGCCCCAGGGATCTGTTCTGGGACCCTTACTGGTTGTCATTTTCATAAATGACCTGGATGAGGAAGTGGAGGGATGGGTTGGTAAGTTTGCTGACGACACGAAGGTTGGTGGGGTTGTGGATAGTCTGGAGGGATGTCAGAAGTTACAGAGGGACATAGATAAGATGCAAGACTGGGCGGAGAAGTGGCAGATTGACTTCTACCCAGATAAATCCGTCGTGGTCCATTTTGGCAGGTCGAATGGGATGAAGGAGTACAATATAAAGGGAAAGACTCTTAGTACTGTAGAGGATCAGAAGGACCTTGGGGTCCGGGTCCATAGGACTCTAAAATCGGCCCCGCAGGTGGAGGAGGTGGTTAAGAAGGCGTATGGTGTGCTGGCCTTTATCAATCGAGGGATTGAGTTTAGGAGTCCGGGGATAATGATGCAGCTATATAAGACCCTCGTCAGACCCCACTTGGAATACTGTGCTCTGTTCTGTTCGCCTCCTTACAGGAAGGATGTGGAAAAGATTGAAAGGGTGCAGAGGAGATTTACAAGGATGTTGCCTGGATTGAGTGGCATGCCTTATGAGGATAGGCTGAGGGAGCTCGGTCTTTTCTCCTTGGAGAGCCGGAGGATGAGACGGGACCTAATAGAGGTATATAAGATGTTGAGAGGCATAGATCGGGTGGACTCTCAGAGGCTTTTTCCCAGGGTGGAAATGGCTGCTACGAGAGGACACAGGTTTAAGGTGCTGCGGGGTAGGTACAGGGGAGATGTTAGGGGGAAGTTTTTCCCACAGAGAGTCGTGGGCGAGTGGAATCGGCTGCCGTCAGTGGTGGTGGAGGCAAACCCAATAGGGTCTTTTAAGAGACTCCTGGATGAGTACATGGGATTTAATAGGATGGAAGGTTATAGGTAGGCCTGAAGGGTGGGGATATGTTCGGCACAGCTTGTGTGGCCGAAGGGCCTGTTTTGTGCTTTAGTTTTCTATTTTTCTATCCTTCTTATAGTGAGGTGATCAGAACTGCACACAATATTCCAAATGTGGTCTCACCAAGGTCCTGTACAGTTGCAGCATAACTCCACGGCTCTTAAACTCAAACCCCCTGTTAATAAACGCTAACACACTATAGGCCTTCTTGACGGCTCTATCCACTTGAGTGGCAACCTTCAGAGATCTGTGGATATGAACCCCAAGATCTCTCTGTTCCTCCACATTCCTCAGAACCCTACCGTTGACCCTGTAATCCACATTCAAATTTGTCCTACCAAAATGAATCACCTCGCATTTGTCAGGGTTAAACTCCATCTGCCAGTTTTCGGCCCAGCCTTGCATCCTATCAATGTCTCTTTGCAGCCTACAACAGCCCTCCACCTCATCTACTACTCCACCAATCTTGGTGTCATCAGAAAATTTACTGATCCACCCTTCAGCCCCCTCCTCCAAGTCATTGATAAAAATCACAAAAAGCAGGGGACCCCGCACTGATCCCTGTGGTATTCCGCTGGTAACTCGTCTCCAGTCTGAAAATTTTCCATCCGCCACCACCCTCTGTCTTCTATGAGATAGCCAGTTACGTATACAATCGGCCAAATTCCCCTCTATCCCACACCTCCTTATTGTCTTCATGAGCCGACCATGGTGGAGCTTATTAAACACCTTACTAAAATCCATGTATATGACATCAACTGCTCTATCTTCATCAACACACTTAGTTACCTCCTCAAAGAATTCAATCAAGTTTGTGAGTCAAGACTTACCCTTCACGAATCCGTGTTGACTATCCCGGATTAAGCTGCATCTTTCCAAATGGTCATAAATCCTATCCCTCAGGACATTTTCCATGAGCTTCCCGACCACTGAAGTAAGACTAACCGGCCGATAATTACCATGGTCATTCCTATTTCCTTTCTTGAACAGAGGAACGACATTCGCCACTCTCCAGTCCTCTGACACTATCCCCGTGGACAGTGAGGACCCAAGGATCAAAGCCAAAGGCTCGGCAATCGCATCCCTTGCCTCCCAAAGAATCCTAGGATATATCTCAGCTGGCCCAGGGGACTTAACGACCCTCAGTGTTTTCAAAATTGCTAATGCATCTGCCCTCAGAACATCTACCTCCTCCAGCCTATCAGCCTGTATCACACTCTCATCCTCAAAAACATGGCCCCTCTCCTTGCTGAACACTGAAGAAGAGTATTCATTCAAAGCCTCTCCTATCTTTTCTGACTCCATGTACACGTTCCCACTCCTGTCCTTAGGGGTATTTAAAAAACGGGCGGCATAGACAAGTTGGGCCGAAGGGCCTCTTTCCATGCTGTAAACCTCTATGACTCTACCTTTCATTCAGGTCTCTTTCTGTGCCCTTGTGTCAGTTTTTATGTCAGCTCCCTGTGCTTGTGTTTCTGGCCTCATGGCTGTCTGCAGCGGGTTCCCTTCCAATGATTCTACTTTACTCGAGCAGTCGCCGGCTGCTACAAATTCCATTGGGTTCACCAATTCCCTTTAGGGAAGGAAATTTGCCATCAACCTGGTCTTATCTTGATCTGTCCAATGTGAATCCAGACTCAAAGCAATGTGGTTGACTCTCAACTGCTGTGTGAAATGGCCGAGGCAAGCGACTGGGAAATGAGGGGTGAGCAACAGTTCTGGGTTTGCCACTGACACCCACATCCAATGAAATAAATCAAAGAACACATCCCCCATCTTCGATCCGTGTCCCTCTAATTTTAAAAAAATGCCCATTTACTGGATTCCTTCAACCGAGGGACCAAATTCTCCCTGTCGAATCTATCATCTTGAAAAAACATTTTAAACACCAGACTAATCATCTATGCAACACATGTTGTGATAATTTGACCTGTTAGTTCTCTGATATCCTCCTGCACCCCCCTCCAGGGCCAATATATCCTGAGTTGTGATGTTCAGGCTGGAACTCAAAACTCCCGATGGGGACTAATGAAGTGAGTGGTGACATTTTGTTTGGCAAATCCTTGGGCTGCATTTAAATGACAATGACTTCCCCGTGCTGCAGCGCAAGGTGTCCATGTGGTCACGTCGCAGAGAACAGGGAGTGCGGACAATGACAGCAATGGGATTCCTCGCCGCCGTCTATTGACCTTAAGAAGTTTTTATGCTTGAATCATATTTCACCATTGTTGGTAGTTTCAAAATCAGTTGTTTTAGTGTGACTATCTTCATGTAGTTTGAATTAATGGTACTACATATTGTAGCTGAATTAACAAAAGCCATTTAAAACAAAACCGACACCTGCCATATTGGAAAGCAGTTTAACAACACCAGGTTAAAGTCCAACAGGTTTATTTAGTAGCAAAAGCCACACAAGCTTTCGGCTTTTGCTACCAAATATACCTGTTGGACTTTAACCTGGTGTTGTTAAACTTCTTACTGTGTTTACCCCAGTCCAACGCCGGCATCTCCACATCATTGGAAAGCAGACAGATTAGTTCAACAGACAGCCTTAATTGTGGAACAGTTAAAGGATAACTAATTCATTAAAATATGTGTTAGGTTGGTATGGTGATCATATCCTCCGCTCCAGAACCATCCCTTCCGCTATTGAGTTTAAAGCCCTCTCTCCTTCCCTAGTTGTGTAGTTTGCAAGAACGTTGCTGGCAGCAGGTTCAGATGTAGATCATCCCAACGGTACAGCCCCCACTTTCTCCAGAACTGATTTTAATGTCCCACAAGCTGAAACTTACCTCTTCCACCAGTCTTTCAAACCATGTATTCATCTCTCTAATGTGATGTGCACTATGCTAATTTGCACGCGGCTGAGGTAATCATCTCCAGATTATAACCTTGTGTGTTCTGTTGTTTAATTCAGTGTCCATTTCCTGATAATGTCTGTGCAGAAGCTGCTTCTTCATTCTACCTATGTCACTGGTACCGACATGGTCCACAACAATGGGATCCTCCTCACAATCACGGTCATCTCCAGCCAGATGTCCTGAACTCTGGCATGGGGCAGGCAACACAGTCAACAGCACTCTGACTCCTTGTTACAGAGAAAATTGTCAATCCCTCTGATGAAGGAGCAGCACTCCGAAAGCTCGTGCTACCAAATAAACCTGCTGGACTTGAACCTGGTGTTGTGAGAATTCTTACGTTGCCTACCCCAGTCCAACGCCGGCATCTTCACATCATCAATGCCTCTCACTATACTGTCACTTACTCCCACTAATTTACTCTGTGCCTCTCCCATCCCAGCCCCTCACCTCCCCCCACGGCCCACTGAACAGCTTCCTATACCACAGTGCCACAGTCAGTCACATCATGTGTGTCCAACTGACGCACATGTTAGACGGCTTGACAGCTCTGGAGCGGTGGGTGAATTCACTTTGGAGCATCCACGATGCTGAAGAAGTCGTGGATATCACGTTCAGTGAGTTGGTGACACCGCAGATAACAGTTACTGAGGGAGATAGAGAATGGGTGACCACCAGACAGAGGAAGAGTCGGAAGGCAGTGTAGGGGTCCCCTGCAATCATCTCCCTCCAAAGCAGATATACCATTTTGGATACTGTTGGGGGAGATGGCTCACCGGGGGAAGGTGGCAGCAGCCAGGTTCATGGCACCCTGGCTGGCTCTGCTGGACAGGAGGTCAGGAAAAAGAGTGGCAGAGCGACAGTGATAGGGGACTCAATTGTAAGGGGAACAGACGGGTGTTTCTGTGGATGCAAACAAGACTCCAGGATGGCATGTTGCCTACCTGGTGCAAGGATCAAGGGTGTCTCGGAGCAGCTGCAGGACATTCTGGAGGGGGGAGAGTGAACAACCAGCTATCGTGGGGCATATCGGCACCAACACTGTAGGTAAAAAATGGGATGAAGTCCGACAAGCTGAATTTAAGGAGTTAGGAGTTAAACTAAAATGTAGGAGCTCAAAGGCCAGCAGGAATGAGCCATCACATGTTGCCCTTGAGAATGTGATGGTGAGCTGCTTTTTGACATTGCTGCTGTCCATTGGGTGTTGGGGAGGAAGTGTCTGGATTTGACTCAGTGACAGCAATGGAACAGTGATAGCGTTCCAAGTCAGCATGCTGTGTGTATTGGAGGTGATGTTGCTGCTGGTGATGTTCTCAGTTTCTGCTCTGTCTAGGAATAGTGTTTACTGGTTAGGAAGGTGCTGTTGAAGGAGTCTTGGTGAGTTCCTGCAGTGGATCTTGTTGGTGATATGCACGGCAGTCTGTGATTCTCAGTCTGTGATTCTGCCACACGGCATTACTCTGTGTGTAAAGATAATACAGTAAGAAGTTTAACAACACCAGGTTAATGTCCAACAGGTTTATTTGGTAGCAAAAGCCACACAAGCTTTTGAAGCTCTAAGCCCCTTCTTCAGGTGACTGGGAATTCTGTTCACAAACAGAGTTTATAAAGACACAGACTCAATTTACATGAATAATGGTTGGAATGCGAATACTTACAACTAATCAAGTCTTTAAGAAACAAATAGTGTGACATGAACCCAATATCCCGGTTGAGGCCGTCCGCGTGTGTGCGGAAATTGGCTATCAGTTTCTGTTCAGCGACTCTGCGCTGTCGTGTGTGGCGAAGGCCGCCTTGGAGAACGCTTACCCGAATATCAGAGGCCGAATGCCCGTGACCGCTGAAGTGCTCCCCAACTTCAGCGGTTCATGTCACACTATTTGTAACGCCCACAGTTGCGTGGACCTGCAGAGTTTCACTGGCTGTCTTGTCTGGAGACAATACACATCTTTTTAGCCTGTCTTGATGCTCTCCCCACTCCCATTGTTTTGTTTCTTAAAGACTTGATTAGTTGTTAAACTTCTTACTGTGTTTACCCCAGTCCAACGCCGGCTTCTCCACATCATGTAAAGATAATACCCAAGCATTGTTCCTTTGTAAATATGTGATTCTTGTTTCTGTCCCTGGTTGTATCTATGATTCTCTCTCTGTGTTTCATTGTGTATCTGTGATTCTCTCTCTGTGCCCCTGTGTGTATCTGTGATTCTCTCTCTGTGTGTCCCTGTGTGTATCTATGATTCTCTCTCTGTGTGTCCCTGTGTGTATCTATGATTCTCTCTCTGTGTTTCATTGTGTATCTGTGATTCTCTCTCTCTGTGTCCCTTTGTGATTCTGTGATTCTCTCTCTGTGTCCCTATGTGTATCTGTGATTCTCTCTCTGTGTCCCTGTGTGTATCTGTGATTCTCTCTCTGTGTCCCTGTGTGTATCTGTGATTCTCTCTCTGTGTTCCATTGTGGATCTGTGATTCTCTATCTGTGTCCCTGTGTGTGTCTGTGATTCTCTCTCTGTGTCCCTGTGTGTGTCTGTGATTCTCTATCTGTGTTCCATTGTGGATCTGTGATTCTCTATCTGTGTCCCTGTGTGTGTCTGTGATTCTCTCTCTGTGTCCCTGTGTGTGTCTGTGATTCTCTCTCTGTGTCCCTGTGTGTGTCTGTGATTCTCTCTCTGTGTCCCTTGTGTGTCTGTGATTCTCTCTGTGTGTCCCTTTGTGTATCTGTGATTCTCTCTCTGTGTCCCTCTGTGTATCTGTGATTCACTCTCTGTGTCCCTGTGTGTGTCTGTGATTCTCTCTCTGTGTCCCTGTGTGTGTCTGTGATTCTCTCTCTGTGTCACTGTGTGTATCTGTGATTCTCTCTCTCTGTCCCTGTGTGTATCTATGATTATATCTCTCTGTGTCCCTGTGTGTATCCACTACCAAATCCAATTTGGCCTCACCTCTTGTCGGCCTATCCACAAATTGTTTCAGGAAACCCTCCTGCACACACTGCACAAAAACTGCCCCATCTGAACTATTCGACCTACAAAGGTTCCAATCAATATTTGGAAAGTTAAAGTCCCCCATGACAACGACCCTGTGACCCCCACTCCTATCCATAATCTGCTTAGCAATTTCTTCCTCCACATCTCTATTACTATTTGGTGGCCTATAGAAAACTCCTAACAACGTGACCGTTCCTTTCCTATTTCTAACTTCAGCCCATATTACCTCAGTATACAGATTCCCCTCGAAGTGCCTTTCTGCAGCCGTTAAAATATCCTTGATTAACAATGCTACTCCTCCACCTCTTTTACCAGCTTCCCTACACTTACTGAAACATCTATACCCCGAACGTCCAACTATTCCTGTCCTTGTTCTACCCATGTCTCCGTAATAGCCACAACATCGTAGTCCCAAGTACCAATCCACGCCCCAAGTTCATCCACCTTGTTCCGGATGCTCCTTGCATTGAAGTAGACACACTTCAACCCGCCTTCCTGTCTACTGGTACCCACCCTTGACCTTGATACCTTCCCCAATACCTCACTACCCTCAACACTGACTTCCAGACTACCACTCATTTTCCCACCCCCTGGACAAATTAGTTTAAACCCCACTGAAGAGCCGTAACAAATTTCCCTCCCAGGATATTGGTGCCCCTCTGGTTCAGGTGCACCCCGTCCTGTTTGTACAGGTCCCACCTTCCCCAGAATGTGTTCCAATTATCCACGTAGCTGAAACCCTCCCTCCTACACCATCCCTGCAACCACATTGTTTGAACCTTCCAAGCTAACGGAGAATGTGTTAGCGGCTGAGATACAGCAAGCAGACTGAAATTCAAAAAATTCAGTGGAGAGACCGCAACGGCAGAATGCTCAATGCTTTTCTTGAGTGAGGTGGGTGTTTAATTATTTGTTGAATTTTTTTCTCTCTGTGAGTTGATGAACAGTGTTTGAAGTTCTCTGTCCCAGTGTCTGTCTCCCGCACGGGCTCCTAGATTGTGTTGTATTATACACTTTATAACAGCAGCTTTAACTTTGCTGACAAAGGAGCATTTTCAATCTGGGTTTTGTCTCCTCTGTGGTTAAACAGCCTGACGCCAACTTGCTCCATCTGTTGTTTGTGACGCTTTCCAATTCCCTGGACACCAGCGAGTTTATTGCCCCCGAGACTGACTGAATAACATTTGTTTCCCATTGTGTTGTTTGAGCGGTCAGTTTTAGCAGGTCCTTTGCTGAATTAATAATTTAAAACTAACTCTGACCCTCCAGGAGGGAAATAAATCAGCTTTTCCAAAACTAACTCTTGGCTCCGTATGAAACCGTGACTGAAGTGTCAAATATCCTCCCAGAGAAAATAGCTGGAGGGACATTGTCAAAAACCAGAACCTCAGTGAGTCAGGTTCAAACATGTAAAGAAAAAACCTTTTGCATTTCCAGACCAACGCGTTAGTCACTGAGTTTTTATAGATACATTTCGGCGGGAGCGAGTATGTGACTTTCTCAAAGCCCCAACACAGCACAGAGCACTCAATCCCAGAAATATGTATTATGCTGCTTTTCTGATATTCCATTTGCAGGAAGTTCTCAAATACAGAATTATTGAATTCATCGTTAAAATCACCAGACCCTATCGGATATGATCAGCATTATTATAAACAGGAGGTGGAATTTCAAGTTGTCCATTATTCACACCAATAAACTGTCATTCAGGAATGTGTTTGCCATTGAACCAAAGGACAGTTAATAATAATGCATTCCATTTGAACGTGTATTGTTTGTAATGGAGGATTTTGGACATTTTCTGAAGACGTGTTCATCGAAGTGTTTTGTCACTCACATGTTGGTGAAATGTCTGCCTTCGCCTATCCCATCACCTGCCTTCCAATCTTGTGTGTGTTTATTCGTTCCACTGAAACCCCTTCCACCAGTCCATGGACACCCATTTGAACCACCTGACATCCTTTTGCATCTATTTTTATTCCCAGGTCTGTTGACTGATCCTGGAACAGAATCGCTTTCTGTGTTGCTGTATCGGCGGATTTGGTTTGACCTGTTTTTGAAGGTCCAGCTTTCTGTGTTATTTTGTTGTGATGTGATTTAATTCCTGTTTAAAGAACGGGGGAAGAACTGCCTTTCGCCGACACAGAATCCAGATTTGTTCAGATTCTGGAAACATGTGTTGTCAGTGGCAACTCACAGACAGACTTTCCACAAGTTTGTTGCTGAAAAACGCCTTTACCCAGGTGCTGCTGCGAGACAATCAAAGGACACGGACTTGTTCGGAGGTTCAAACTTAGTGTTATTAAGAACATTTGCAAGTTAAAGGAAACAGTTCTTATAACAGAAATTCAGTGAACTTTTCTCTAAATCTATCTGAATAAGCACTAAAGAGAGATTTAGACTATTGAGTTGGATGAACAGCCATGATCGACATGAAATGCGTAGCAGGCTCGAAGGGACAAAAGGCCTCCTCCTGCTGCTATCTCCGATGTTTCTATGTTTAAACTTGCTCTTGTCCTGAATCATAGCTGTTTTGTGCTGAAGTCGATGTTTATTTGTTTCCAGGCACAAATCTCTGCAGGATGAAGATGATGGTCACTCTCCAACAGGTTTATTTGGTAGCAAAAGCCACACAGGCTTTCGGAGCTCCAAGCCCCTTCTTCAGGTGAGTGGGAATTCTGTTCACAAACAGGGCATATAAAGACACAGACTCAATTTACATGAATAATGGTTGGAATGCGAATACTTACTGCTAATCAAGTCTTTAAGAAGCAAAACAATGTGAGTGGAGAGAGCATCAAGACAGGCTAAAAATATGTGTATTGTCTCCAGAGAAGACAGCCAGTGAAACTCTGCAGGTCCACGCAACTGTGGGAGTTACTAATAGTGTGACATGAACCCAATATCCCGGTTGAGGCCGTCCTCGTGTGTGCGGAACTTGGCTATCAGTTTCTGCTCAGCGACTCTGCGCTGTCGTGTGTCGCGAAGGCCGCCTTGGAGAACGCTTACCCGAATATCAGAGGCCGAATAGAGTTTTACTGGCTGTCTTGTCTGGAGACAATACACATCTTTTTAGCCTGTCTTGATGCTCTCTCCACTCACATTGTTTTGTTTCTTAAAGACTTGATTAGTTGTAAGTATTCGCATTCCAACCATTATTCATGTAAATTGAGTTTGTGTCTTTATATGCTCTGTTTGTGAACAGAATTCCCACGCACCTGAAGAAGGGGCTTGGAGCTCCGAAAGCGTGTGTGGCTTTTGCTACCAAATAAAGCTGTTGGACTTTAACCTGGTGTTGTTAAACTTCTTACTGTGTTTACCCCAGTCCAACGCCGGCATCTCCACATCATGACTCTGCAAACAGCCAGGCAGGTAAACGCCGCTGCTTCAGATGGCGGCAAAAGACAGAACTCTGGAAAACCGTGTCATAAACTGTCGGATTGTTTGAACCTTGGACATTAAGGGAGAGTGCACCAGCGGCTGAGGCATTACACACAGATTGAGATTCAGAGGATTCAGTGTCCAGACCGGGAAAGCAGAATGTTCCACTCTTCTGTTGGTTGAGGTGAGTGTTTAATCTTTGTTGATTTTCTCGCACGGATTCTGTTTCTGAAGTGACTACCAGACCTGGAAACTGGTCTGGTCTTTCTGCATTTGGACACGCACTGTTTCTGCATCTAATGATTCACAAATGATGCTGAAGATTGTACAGATATCAGCGAACACCTCCACTTCTGAACATGTGCTGCAAGGGTGGTCACTGATCTGTTTGGTTGATGTGAAGTATTGTTTTGCGGGTTATCCATTCTAATCATATCGTGCAGAGCTCGCAAAGAGTCGCCACGCTGTCGCATCATCTTATAAAAATGGATATGGCCAAACCTCAGTGAGATCCGTTCCGGATTCTCTTTCCAGTCCCTGTAGTATGGCGACTGGTTGCAAGGATTTTAGGGCCTTGTGTCAAAGTCCGGTTTTGAGAATTAAAGGAACACGGCCAACGGGGGAAAGGCAGCTTGAAAATGATCTGAAACAAAAAATGAAGATGGCGACTGGCACAATGGATAGTTGTCCCACATGAATATTTCAATGGAGAGACAGAGATTTAAAGATGACAGAGATTCAGGGGGGTGCAGTGTACATACTGCTCACTCAGGGTGATTTGGAGTTTGAGAGACTTTACTACAACTGCACTGAAGTTTAGTGTTTGGACTGTGCAGAAGGACAATATCTTTGTATCTCAGCCTGTGCTACCTCTGCACTCATTGCAGTTGGTGGACAATGGAGAGGGAGCTTATCCTTGTAAGTGTTTGATGGGCGCAATCTTGTGGGTGATGTAGTCTGAAGGTGAATTATGGGACCATGTCTAATGCTCTGAATTGAACCTGAATTGCGTTTACCGTTGTGTCTGTTTGCTGGGAAAGCAGGTCCGACATCCTGTAGCAGGATGGTCCTGGAAACAAACAGCGGCGTTTACCTGTGTGTCTGTTTTCTGGGGAATCAGATTCTTCATCCTGCAGCAGGATGGTCCTGGAAACAAACAGTGCCGATTTTAAATGGATAGCAGGTGAGGATCCGCCCCTTTTGACAAAGGGAGTTGAAGTCACTCTCCTTATACTAGCGTTCAGGTGAAGAGCAGGAAATGCTTACTTTGACACTGAAATGTTTAAACATTACGTTTTGAATACATTTAACACTTGTTTCAAATTCATTATATTAAATTCTAAAGCGAACAAC
This sequence comes from Mustelus asterias, assembly GCF_964213995.1. Classification (NCBI taxonomy): domain Eukaryota; kingdom Metazoa; phylum Chordata; class Chondrichthyes; order Carcharhiniformes; family Triakidae; genus Mustelus; species Mustelus asterias. The sequence continues at coordinate 255,006 of NW_027590430.1, forward strand.
TAAAATCCATCCAATTATCATTGGAACATCCTATCATTGTCCCTTGTTGAATATGTAGCGACTGTTCACTGGTAATATATATTTTTTTAATATCTGAATCAGTTTGGAATGGGGCAAGTGCTGTCCCAGACCTAATCAAAGGGAAAGAAGCCAGGCAATTGGTCGCAGTGTCAGGAGGCGGGCATTTTAGGAACAATGGCCAGAAATCTCTCAGCTTCTCAGTTATATGGAAAGGAATAAAGAGAGTTCAGTGAACAAGTACTTGAATTGGGGGAAAGACGATTTCAATATCATAAGACAGTTTCCAGCAAACGTAGACTGGGATCAGTTCCCTACAGGTCAATATATATTTGGAAAATGGATGTCTATTAAAGTGCCAGAGTGAGAATGCAGGGCCCGTTGGTTTTCTCTCAGAGTGAAGAGTAAGTTCGGCAAGTCCAGGGAATCCTGGAAGTCAAGAGGTATCGAGGGTTCCATAAAAGGGAGGAAAAGGAGTAAGTGGTATGTGCAGAGCACGGAAAATGAGGGAGGGTCTCAGCAAGCTGCTGAAAAACCAATCAGGAGGGAAAAGAGGGGCCACAACATATAATTGGCAGACCACACTAAGGAAAACCGCAAGGCATTTTCTCAGTATGTTGGGTGCGAGAGGATGACCAGGGAAAAGTGGGGCCCATCAGAGCACAAAGGAACCTCTGTGCGAGGAGTCAGAGGACGTGGTTGAGGCCGAACATTATTTTTTCATCTTTATACACAGAGGGGGAAACATTTTAAACCTGGAGATTTCAGCAGGAACAGTAAGATTCAAGAACACGTTAAGATCAATAAGAAGGAGGGATTGGATGTGTTAGCGGGAATATTGGTGCATAAACCCCCAGGGCCTGAAGCAATTATACCTCAGTCTTCTGTGGCAGTCACGGAAGGAGATTGCAGGGACACACTGAGGGAGATATCGACATCTTCGCCGAAGTGACCGTGGGATATCTAATGTGATCCCTTTATTCAAGAATGGCAGCAGGGAGTACTGAGGACTAACGTGAACCTGGGGTGCAAGTCCCTTGATCCCTGATGGAGCCGGTGCTGCTAGATATGTTAGTTTAGAAGACATACTGAATGCTTGCCTTCATTATCCAAGACACAGGCTATAGGAGCAGTGGGGTCCAGGCCCATCTCAGATCATTAGTTAATCCACAGATGGAATATTGTGTAAAGTCTGGTCGCCAAACTCTGGGATGGAATAATTCCACTGGAGAGGGCTGAGAGTGAGGTTCAGCAAGGAGTTGTCTGGAACGGGAAATTGCAGCCATTATGGAGAGACAGGGTAATCGGGGTTCACTTTCACTGGAGGCACGGAGGCTGAGGAAAAACTTAATAGAGATACACAAAATTATCAGAAAGGTAGACACGGTATATTGTCAGAATCTCTCCCAATGGCAGATGCGTGGCACAGTGGTTAGCGCTGCTGTGTCACAGCACCAAGGAATCCGCTCAGATTCCTGGCGTTTGTCACTGTATGTGTGGAGTTAGCACGTTCTCCCCGTGACTGCCTGGGTTTCCTCCGAGTGCTCCAGTTTCTTCCCACAGTCAGAAAGACGTGCTGGTTAAGTTCATTGACCCGATTAGGCGCCGGAGTGTGGCGACTGGGGGAATTTCACAGTAATTAATTGTAGTGTTAACGTAAGCCTTACTAGTGACGATGAAGTAAACTTTTACTTCATGTGTCTCTGGCAGGTGGGCATGGGAACATGGAGAGGGGAAAGTGGTTAAGAGGGGATATGAGGAAATGTTATTTCACACACAGAATGGTGGGAATATGGAACAGGCGCCTGGACTAGCACTTTAATAGTCAAGGCATAATCCAATACGGATCTAGTGCTGGTAAATGAGATGATTGCAGATTGGTAATTGATGGCCAGCATGGACATGATGGGCCGAAGGTACTGTTTATGTGCTGACTGACTCTGTAACTCTATGAGAGTTACTGGGAACAGACTAATGGAATAGATTGGAGCTTTGAATCAGAGGTTGTTATTAAGGATCGAATTAAGTTTTCAATAAGAGAATGTATTCAGTTTATATTCTCTCCAGATGTAGGTTTAATGCATGAAGAAAGGCCAAAAAAAATCCGAAACTGTCGACAATCTGAACACATGTTTGATGTAAGATGAAAAAAATGGGAATGTCGGAGCAGAATGTATTTGTCCAACGCTCGAACCTCTGCTGATATTTAATGTCATCACCTTGTTTCTGAAATCAAACAAATTATTAACGAGCGATAAACGAAATAAAACTTTCCTATCGAGCAGGGAGAATTCTCAGGTAATATTTCCCCTTTTGGACAGGCGCGGATCAAGAAGTTGGGGCAACGTCAGAGAATAAGACTATTTAAAATGATGATGAGTTCGAATTTCCACTCTCAGTGCGTCAGTAGCCTGTTGGTTTCTGTTTTCAGAGAGAGGTGGTGGCGTTGGGGATTGGGGGCGTTGGGGATTGGGGGCGTTGGGGGCGTTGGGGATTTTGGGGTGGGGGTGGGGACAGGGGAGAGTGGTAGGAATGGCGCTAATCCTCGAATACATTCCAAACTGATTCAGATATTTTTTAAAAAACATATTACCAAGGAACAGTCGCTACATTTTCAACTAGGGACAATGATAGGATGTTCCAATGATAATTTGATGGATTTTAATTGTTCGCATTAGAATTTAATTTAGTGAATTTGAAACAAGTGTTAAACATATTCAAAACGTAATGTTTAAACATTTCAGTGTCAAAATAAACATTACCTGCTCTTCACCTGAACGCTAGTACAAGGAGAGTGACTTCGACTTTTTCCGCTGAGGCTCGGGGAGAAAAAAACCAGAGGGCATGGGTTAAGGGTGAAAGGAGAAAAGTTTAAAGGGAATATTAGGGGGGACTTCTTCACGCAAAGAGTGGTGGGAGTGTGGAATGAGCTGCCGGATAAAGTGGTAAATGCGGGGTCACTTTTAACATTTAAGAAAAACTTGGACGGGTTCATGAATGAGAGGGGTGTGGAAGGATATGGTCCAAGTGCAGGTCAGTGGGACTAGGCATAAAATGGTTCGGCACAGACAAGAAGGGCCAAAAGGCCTGTTTCTGAGCTGTAATTTTCTATGGTTCTATGGTTCTAACTTCCTTTGTCAATAGGGGCGGATCCTCACCTGCTATCCACTTAAAACCGACACTGTTTGTTTCCAGGACCATTCTGTTGCAGGATGAAGAAGCTGATTCCCTGGAAACAGACACACAGGTAAACGCCGCTGTTTAATTCCGTGCAGGAGACGGGAACAAACTGCAATGAGGAAAATCGGGTCAGAAGTTGTCGGATTGTTTGAACCTTGGAAATTAAAGGAGAGTGTGTTAGCGGCTGAGATACAGCAAGCAGACTGAGATACAGAAAATTCAGTGGAGAGACTGGAACGGCAGAATGCTCAACGCTTTTCTTGAGTGAGGTGGGTGTTTAATTATTTGTTGATTTTTTTTCTCTCTGTGAGTTTATGAACAGTGTTTGAAGTTCTCTGTCCCAGTGTCTGTCTCCCGCACGGGCTCCTAGATTGTGTTGTATTATACACTTTATAACAGCAGCTTTAACTTTGCTGACAAAGGAACATTTTCAATCTGGGTTGTGTCTCCTCTGTGGTTAAACAGCCTGACGCCAACTTGCTCCATCTGTTGTTTGTGACGCTTTCCAATTCCCTGGACACCAGCGAGTTTATTGCCCCCGAGACCGACTGAATAACATTTGTTTCACATTGTGTTGTTTGAGCGGTCAGTTTTAGCAGGTCCTTTGCTGAATTAATAATTTTAAACTAACTCTGAGCCTGCAGGAGGGACATAAATCAGCTTTTCCAAAACTAACTCTTGGCTCCGTATGAAACCGTGACTGAAGTGTCAAATATCCTCCCAGAGAAAATATCTGGATGGACATTGTCAAAAACCAGAACCTCAGTGAGTCAGGTTCAAACATGTAAAGAAAAAACCTTTTGCATTTCCAGACCAACACGTTAGTCACTGAGTTTTTATAGATACATTTCGGGAGCGAGTACGTGACTTTCTCAAAGCCCCAACACAGCACAGAGCACTCAATCCCAGAAATATGTATTATGCTGCTTTTCTGATATTCCATTTGCAGGAAGTTCTCAAATACAGAATTATTGAATTCATCATTAAATTCACCAGACCCTATCGGATCTGATCAGCATTATTATAAACAGGAGGTGGAATTTCAAGCTGTCCATTATTCACACCAATAAACTGTCATTCAGGAATGTGTTTGCCATTGAACCAAAGGACAGTTAATAATCATGCATTCCATTTCCTCACCCCTCAACCCTCCCCCCTCAGCCCTCAGCCCTCTCCCCTCAACCCTCTCCCCTCAACGCTCTCCCTCTCCCCTCAGCCCTCTCCCCTCAACCCTCTCCCCTCAACCCTCTCCCTCTCCCCTCAGCCCTCTCCCCTCAACCCTCTCCCCTCAGCCCTCTCCCCTCAGCCCTCTCCCCTCAACCCTCTCCCCTCAACCCTCTCCCTCTCCCCTCAGCCCTCTCCCCTCAACCCTCTCCCCTCAACCCCCTCCCTCTACTCCCTCCCTCTCCCCTCAACCCTCTCCCTCTCCCCTCAACCCTCTCCCCTCAACACTCTCCCTCTCCCCTCAACCCTCTCCCCTCAACCCTCTCCCCTCAACACCCTCCCTCTCCCCTCAACCCTCTCCCTCACCCCTCAGCCCTCACCCTCTCCCCTCAACCTTCTCCCTCTCCCCTCAACCCTCTCCTACTCCCCTCAACCCTCTCCCCTCAACCCTCTCCCTCTCCCCTCAAGCCTCTCCCTCCACCCTCAACTCTCCCCCTCTCCCCTCAACCCTCAACCTCTCCCCTCAACACTCTCCCTCTCCCCTCAACCGTCTCCCTCACCCCTCAACCCTCTCCCTCACCCCTCAACACTCTCCCTCTCCCCTCAACACTCTCCCTCTCCCCTCAACACTCTCCCTCTCCCCTCAACACTCTCCCTCTCCCCTCAACCCTCTCCCTCCCCCTCAACACTCTCCCCTCTACCCTCTCCCTCTCCCCTCAACCCTCTCCCTCTACCCTCAACATTCTCCCTCTCACCTCCACTCTCAACCCTCCCCACTCAGCACTCTCCCACCCCCCAACCCTCTCCCTCTCCCCCCTCAACACTCTCCCTCTCCCCCCTCAACATTCTCCCTCTCCCCTCCACACTCTCCCTCTCCCCTCCGCATGCTCCCTCACCCCTTCACTCTCAAACCTCTCCCCTCAGCACCCACGCTCTCCCCTCAGCACTCTCCCGCTCCCCTCAGCAATCTCCCTCTCCCCTCAACTCTCTCCCCTCAACCCTCTCCCTCCCCCCTCAACCCTCTCCCTCCCCCCTCAACCCTCTCCCTCAACCCTCTCCCTCTCCCCTCAACCCTTTCGCTCTCCCCTCAACCCTCTCGCTCTCCCCTCAACCCTCTACCCTCAGCACCCACCCTCTCCCCTCAGCACTCTCCCTCTCCCCTCAAACCTTTCCCTCTCCCCTCAACCCTCTCCCTCTCCCCTCAAACCTCTCCCTCTCCCCTCAACCCTCTCCCTCTCCCCTCAACCCTCTCCCTCCCCCCTCAACTCTCTCCCCTCAGCACTCTCCCTCTCCCCTCAACCCTCTCCCTCTCCCCTCAACCCTCTCCCTCTCCACTCAACCCACTCCCTCTCCCCTCAACACACTCCCTCTCCCCACAACCCTCTCCCTCTCCCCCTCAACCCTCCCCCTCTCCCCTCAACCCTCTCCCTCACCCCTCAACCCTCTCCCTCACCCCTCAACACTCTCCCTCTCCCCTCAACACTCTCCCTCTCCCGTCCGCACTGTCCCTCTCCCCTCCACTCTCAAACCTCTGCCCTCAGCACCCACCCTCTCCCCTCAGCATTCTCCCTCTCCCCCTCAACCCTCTCCCTCTCCCCTCCACCTTCTCCCTCTCCCCTCAACACTCTCCCTCTCCCCTCAACCCTCTCCCTCCCCCTCAACACTCTCCCCTCTACCCTTTCCCTCTCCCCTTAACCCTCTCTCTCTCCCTCTGCCCTCAACCCTCTCCCCTCAACCCTCACCCTCTACCCTCAACATTCTCCCTCTCACCTCCACTCTCAACCCTCAGCACTCTCCCTCCCCGCTAAACACTCTCTCTCACCCCTCAACCCTCTCCCTCTCCCCCCTCAACACTCTCCCTCTCCCCTCCACACTCTCCCTCTCCCTTCCGCACTCTCCCTCTCCCCTCCGCACTCTCCCTCTCCGCACTCTCCCTCTCCCCTCCACTCTCAAACCTCTCCCCTCAGCACCCACGCTCTCCCCTCAGCACTCTCCCGCGCCCCTCAGCAATCTCCCTCCCCCCTCAACCCTCTCCCTCCCCCTCAACGCTTCCCTCTCCCCTCAACCCTCTCTCCTCAACCCTCTCCCTCCCCCCTGAACCCTCTCCCTCGCCCCTCAACCCTCTCCCTCTCCCCTCCGCCCACCCCCTCTCCCCTCAACCCTCTCCCCTCAGCACTCTCCCTCTCCCCTCAGCACTCTCCCTCTCCCCTCAACACGCTCCCTCCCCCTCAACCCTCTCCCCTCAACCCTCTCCCTCCCCCTCAACCCTCTCCCTCACGCCTCAACCCGCTCCCTCTCCCCTCAACACGCTCCCTCTCCCCCTCAACACTCGCCCTCACCCCTCAATCCTCTTCCCTCAGCACCCTCGCTCTCCCCTCAACCTCTCCCTCACCCCACAACCCTCTTGATCTCCCCTCAACCCTCTCCCTCTCCCCTCAGCACCCTCGCTCTCCCCTCAACCCTCTCGCTCACCCCACAACCCTCTCGCTCTCCCCTCAACCCTTTCGCTCTCCACTCTCAACACTCCCCTCTCCCCTCAACACTCTTCCTCTCCCCTCAGCTCTCTCCCTCTCCCCTCCACTCTCAACCCTCTCCACTCAGCACTCTCCCTCTCCACCCTCCACACTCTCCCTCTCCCCCTCAACACTCTCCCTCTCCCCTCAACCCTCTCCCCTCAACCCTCTCCCTGTCCACCCTCAACACTCTCCCTCTCCCTGAACACTCTCCCTCTCCCCTCAACCCTCTCCCTCTACCCTCAAACCTCTTCCTCTCCCCTCAACACTCTCCCTCTCCACTCAACCCTCTCCCTCTCCCCTCAACCCTCTCCCTGTCCCCTCAGCACTCTCCCAGGGGTGGCACGGTGGCACAGTGGTTGGCACTGCTGCCTCACAGCGTCACGTGCCCGGGTTCAATTCCGGGCTTGGGTCACTCTCTGTGTTTCCCCCGTGTCTGCGTGGGTTTCCTGTTGGTCTCCAGTCCCCTCGCAATGTCTCAGAGACTTACTGTCGAGGTGAGTTGACCCGTACAGGTGCCGGCGTCTGACAACTCGGGGAATTTCACAGCAACTTCATTGCAGTGTCAATGTACGCCTTATTTGTGACTAATCAGTAAACTTTACCTCTCCCCTCCACACACTCTCTCTCCCCTCAACACTTCCCCTCTCTCGCAACCCCCCCCCCCCCCGAACTCAGCACACCCCGGCACGCATCAACACTCCCATATTGACACTCCCCCTGTCACATTGACACTTCCCCTCTCACATTCACACTCCCCCTGTCACATTCACACTCCCCCTCTCACATTCACACTCCCCCTCTCACATTCACACTGCCCCTCTCACATTCACACTCCCCCTCTCACATTCACACTCCCCCTCCCACATTCACACTCCCCCTCTCACATTCACACTCCCCCTCCTACATTCACACTCCCCCTCTCACATTCACACTCCCCCTCTCACATTCACACTCCCACTTTCACATTCACACTCCCCCTCTCACATTCACACTCCCCCTCTCACATTCACACTCCCCCTCTCACATTCACACTCCCCCTCTCACATTCACACTCCCCCTCTCACATTCACACTCCCCCTCTCACATTCACACTCCCACTCTCACATTCACACTCCCCCTCTCACATTCACACTCCCCCTCTCACATTCACACTCCCACTCTCACATTCACACTCCCCCTCTCACATTCACACTCCCACTCTCACATTCACACTCCCCCTCTCACATTCACACTACCCCTCTCACACTCACATTCCCCCTCTCACATTCACACTCCCCCTCTCACATTCACACTCCCCCTCTCACATTCACACTCCCCCTCTCACATTCACACTCCCCCTCTCACATTCACACTCCCCCTCTCACACTCACACTCCCCCTCTCACATTTACACTCCCCCTCTCACATTCACACTCCCCCTCTCACATTCACACTCCCCCTCTCACATTCACACTCCCCCTCTCACATTCACACTCCCACTCTCACATTCACACTCCCCCTCTCACATTCACACTCCCCCTCTCACATTCACACTCACCCTCTCACATTCACACTCCCCCTCTCACATTCACAGTCCCCCTCTCACATTCACACTCCCCCTCTCACATTCACACTCCCCCTCTCACATTCACACTCCCCCTCTCACATTCACACTCCCCCTCTCACATTCACACTCCCCCTCTCACATTCACACTCCCCCTCTCACATTCACACTCCCACCCTCACATTCACACTCCCACTCTCTCTCTGTGTCCCTGTGTGTATCTGTGATTCTCTCTCTTTTTGTGTTCCTCTGTGTTTCTGTGATTTTCTCTGTGTCCCTGTGTGTATCTGTGATTCTCTCTGTGTGTCCCTGTATGTATGTGTGATTCTCTCTGTGCCCCTGTGTGTATCTGTAGTTCTCTCTCTGTGTCCCTGTGTGTATCTCTGATTCTCTCTGTGTGTCTCTGTATGTATCTGTGATTCTCTCTGTGTGTCCCTGTATGTATGTGTGATTCTCTCTGTGCCCCTGTGTGTATCTGTAGTTCTCTCTCTGTGTCCCAGTGTGTATCTGTGATTCTCTCTCTGTGTGTCCCTGTGTGTATCTGTGATTCTCTCTCTGTGTGGGCCCCAGTGTGTATCTATGATTCTCTCTCTCTGTCCCTGTGTGTACCTGTGATTCTCTCTCTGTGTCCCTTGTGTATCTATGATTCTTTCCCTGTGTCCCTCTGTGTATCTGTGATTCTCTCTCTGCGTTCCTGTGTGTTTCTTTGATTTTCTCTGTGTCCCTGTGTGTATCTGTGATTCTCTCTCTGTGTTCCTGTGTGTATCTGTGATTCTCTCTCTGTGTCCCTGTGTGTACCTGTGATTCTCTCTCTGTGTGTTCCTGTGTGTATCTGTGATTCTCTTTCTGTGTCCCTGTGTGTATCTGTGATTCTCTCTCTGTGTCCCTGTGTGTACCTGTGATTCTCTCTCTGTGTGTTCCTGTGTGTATCTGTGATTCTCTTTCTGTGTCCCTGTGTGTATCTGTGATTCTCTCTCTGTGTTCCTGTGTGTATCTGTGATTCTCTCTCTGTGTTCCTGTGTGTATCTGTGATTCTCTCTGTGTGTCCCTGTGTGTATCTGTGATTCTCTCTCTGTGTTCCTGTGTGTATCTGTGATTCTCTCTCTCTGCGTCCCTGTGTGTATCTGTGATTCTCTCTCTGTGTTCCTGTGTGTATCTGTGATTCTCTCTCTGTGTCCCTGTGTGTTTCTGTGATTTTCTCTGTGTTCCTGTGTGTATCTGTGTTTGTCTTTCCCTTTCTGTCCCTGAACAGTGTCTTTAAAAGCAAAGATAACTGAATGAATGATGCGGATATCGCCTTAAACATTCCCTCTGTCCACCTCTGTGCAGTTTTCCAGCAATGTGTACTGTCTACAAACTGCAGGGAAGAAGCATTTCCCTCCTGTGACGGCTCCTTACACACCTCCAATCTGTAACCTGGAAGGACAAGGATGTGAGAAACATTACAACGTCACCACCTGAATGTTCATCTCCGAATCACACACCATCCTGACTTGCAATCTATATTGTCGTTCCTTCACTGTCACTGAGTCAAATCCAGTAACTCCCTCCTGAAGTGCAAGGCCAGCAGGAATGAACCATCACACGTTGCCCTTGAGAATGTGATGGTGAGCTGCTTTTTGACATTGCTGCTGTCCATTCGGTGTTGGGGAGGAAGTGTCTGGATTTGACTCAGTGACAGCAATGGAACAGTGATAGCGTTCCAAGTCAGCATGGTGTGTGTATTGGAGGTGGTGTTGCTGATGGTGATGTTCTCAGTTTCTGCTCTGTCTCGGAATACTGTTTACTGGTTAGGAAGGTGCTGCTGAAGGAGTCTTGGTGAGTTCCTGCAGTGGATCTTGTTTGTGTGACAGACTGCAGTCCCTGTACAATGGTGATGGACGAGGTTAATGTTTATTAGATGTGATGGGGTGACACTTTAATTCCCCTCTGTACCTGTGGTTAGCTGTGTTTGCTTTTCTCTCAGTCCATCTTTGCCTCTCGGTAACATTCTGTCTCTCTCCCCAGTCTGTATCTGTGAATCTCCCGCATTCCCACAATCGCCGTGCAAATAGATTTCCCATGCACCATACCATTTTTCACATGCGGTTCCTATGTGTATGTGTCATTCCCTGTTTGTGTCCCTGTGTGCATCAACGATTTTCTCTCTGTGTCCTTGTGTGTATCTGTGATTCTCTCTGTGTCCCTGTGTGTATCTGTGATTCTCTCTGTGTCCCTGTGTGTATCTGTGATTCTCTCTGTGTCCTTGTGTGTATCTGTGATTTTCTCTCTGTGTCCCTGTGTATATCTGTGATTCTCTCTCCATGGCCCTGCGGTTATCTGTGATTCTCTTTGAGTCCCTGTGTATATCTGTGATTTTCTCTGTGTCCCTGTGTGTATCTGTGATTCTCTCTGTGTCCCTGTGTGTATCTGTGATTCTCTCTGTGTCCCTGTGTGTATCTGTGATTCTCTCTGTGTCCCTGTGTGTATCTGTGATTCTCTCTCTGTGTCCCTGTGTGTATCTGTGATTCTCTCTGTGTCCCTGTGTGTATCTGTGATTCTCTCTGTGTGTCCCTGTGTGTATCTGTGATTCTCTCTGTGTCCCTGTGTGTATCTGTGATTCTCTCTGTGTCCCTGTGTGTATCTGTGATTCTCTCTGTGTCCCTGTGTGTATCTGTGATTCTCTCTCTGTGTCCCTGTGTATATCTGTGATTTTCTCTCTGTGTCCCTGTGTATATCTGTGATTCTCTCTCTCTGGCCCTGCGGTTATCTGTGATTCTCTTTGAGTCCCTGTGTAGGTCTATTTCATTGTCTTTTGTGTACATGTGAACATGTTCACATATCTGTTGTGGTGTCTGTCGATGCAAATCTTTCACAATCTCGCTGTAATTCTATTTCACAATCGTTTTGTTTACCTTGGATTCTCTCAGTGTCTCTGTGTGTATCTCTGATTCTTTCTCTCTGTTCCTGTGTGTATCTGTGATTCTCTCGATGACCCTGTGTGCACCAATGATTTTCTCGCTGTGTCCCTGTGTGTACCTCTGATTCTTTCTCAGTGTCCCTGTGTGTATATGTAATTCTCTCTCTGTCTCCGTTGTGTATCTATGATTCTTTCCCTGTGTTCCTGTGTGTATATGTGAATCTCTCACTGTATCCCTGTGTGGATCTGTGATTCACCCTCTGTCTCCCTGTGTATATCTGTGATAATCTCTCTGTGTGTCCCTGTGTGTTTCTCTGATTCTCTCTCGCTGTGTGCCCCGGTGTGTAGCTGTGATTCTCTCTCTCTCTCTGTGTCCCTGTGTGTTTCTCTGATTTTCTCTGTGTCCCTGTGTGTATCTGTGATTCTCTCTCTGTGTGTCCCTGTGTGTATCTGTGATTCTCTCTCTCTGTGTCCCTGTGTGTATCTGTGATTCTCTCTCTGTGTGTCCCTGTGTGTATCTGTGATTCTCTCGCTGTGTCCCTATGTCCCCCTCTGTGTTCCACAGGAGCAGGCTGAGGAGTAAGAAAAAAATGCCAGGCAAGATGTTGGAATGCTCCTCCTGCAGGATGTGGGAGATCAGGGAGACCTCCGGTATCCCTGACGACAGCACCTGCAAAAGATGCATTCAGCTGCAGCTGCTAGCAAAGCTTGTTAGGGAACTGGAGAAGGGGCTTGATGACCTCCATCTAATTCGGGAGAATGAGAAGTATATAGACAGTAGCTTTAGGGAGACAGTTACACCTAAGCAGCAGAGCACAGGAAATTGGGTTACTGTAAGGAGAGGAAATGGCAGTGTGAAAGGACAGGCAGAGCAGGGTTCCCCTGTGGCCATACCCCTCCACAACAGGTATACTGAATTGGATACTGTTGTGGGAGATGCTTTACCTGGGACAAGCTGCAACAGCTGGAACTCTGATACTCTGTCCGGCTCTACAGCGCAAAAGGGTGGGATGAAGAAGAGGAGAGCAGTAGTGATAGGGGACTCAATGGTCAGAGGTACGGACAGGAGGTTCTGTGGTCGGGACAGAGACTCCCGCATGGTTTGTTACCTCCCGGGTGCCAAGGTCAGCGATGTCTCTGATCACGTGCACAGCGTTCTAAAGTGGGAAGGTGATCAGCCAGATGTCGTGGTCCACATCGGTACCAATGACGTGGGAAGGAAGAGTGAGGAGGTCCTAAAGGGTGAGTACAAAGAGCTTGGAAGGAAGTTAAAAAGCAGGACCCCGAGGGTAGTAATCTCAGGATTGCTACCTGAGCCACATGCCAGTGAGGGCAGGAGTAGGATGCTCGGGCGGATAAACACGTGGCTGAGGAACTGGTGCAGGGGGCAGGGTTTCCAATTCTTGGATCATTGGGAACTCTTTTGGGGCAGGTGGGACCTGTACAAGAGAGACGGGTTACACTTAAACTACAAGGGGACCAATATACTTGCAGGGAGATTTGCTAGTGTTATTGGAGAGCGTTTAAACTAGATTTGCAGGGGGATGGGAACCAGAGTGCCAGAGCAGATAGTGGAGCAGGGATAAAAAGACAGGTTAGTTCAAGCAAAATCACAAATGGAAGGGTAGAGTGTGGTGGAAATAATACTTTGCGGTGTGTCGATTTCAATGCCAGGAGTATTGTGGGGAAGGCAGATGAGCTGAAGGCGTGGATAGACACGTGGAAATATGACATTATAGCCATTAGTGAAACTTGGCTACAGGAGGGGCAGGACTGGCAGCTCAATGTTCCAGGGTTCCAATGTTTCAGGCGGGATAGAGGCAGAGGGATAAAAGGTGGGGGGGTGGCATTGTTGGTCAAGTCACACAATCCCCAAGGATCACTCTAAATAGTGACACAATCCCCAAGGATCACTCCAAATAGTGACACAATCCCCAAGGATCACTCTAAATAGTGACACAATCCCCAAGGATCACTCACAATAGTGACACAATCCCCAAGGATGACTCTAAATAGTGTGATCCTTGGGGAATGTGTCACTATTCAGCGTGATCCTTGGGGACTGTTTCAATATTGAGAGTGATCCTTGGGGATTGTGTCACTATTTAGCGTGATCCTTGGGGATTTTGCCATTATTTAGAATGAGCCTTGGGGATTGTGTCACTATTTAGAGTGATCCTTGGGGATTGCGTCACTATTTAGAGTGATCCTTGGGGATTGTGTCACTATTTAGAATGATCCTTGGTGATTGTGTCACTATTTAGAGAAATCCTTGGGAATTGTGTCACCATTTACAGTGATCCTTGGGGATTGTGTCACTATTCAGAGTGATCCTTGGGGATTGTGTCACTATTTAGAGTGATCGTTTGGGATTGTGTCACTATTTAGAGTGATCCTTGGGGATTGTGTCACTATTTAGAGTGATCCGTGGGGTTTGTGTCACTATTTAGAGTGATCCTCGTGGATTGTGTCACTATTGAGAGTGATCCTTGGGGATTGTGTCACTATTTAGAGTGATCCTCGGGTATTGTGTCACTACTTAGAGTGATCCTTGGGGATTGTGTCACTATTTAGAGTGATCCTTGGGGATTGTGTCACTATTCTGCGTGATCATTGGGGATTGTTTCAATATTGAGAGTGATCCTTGGAGAATTTGTCACTAATTTGAGTGATCCTTGTGAATTGTGTCACAGTTTAAAATGATCCTTGTGGATTGTGTCACTATTTAGAGTGATCCTTGTGGACTGTGTAACGATTGAGAGTGATCCTTGGGGATTGTGTCACTATTTAGAGTGATCCTTTTGGATTGTGTCATTATTTAGAGTGATACTTGGGGATTGTGTCACTATTTAGAGTGATCCTTGTGGATTGTGTCATTATTTAGAGTGTTCCTTGGGGATTGTGTCACTATTTAGAGTGATCCTTGTGGATTGTGTCATTATTTAGAGTGATCCTTGGGGATTGTGTCACTATTTAGAGTGATCCTTGGGGATTGTGTCACTATTTAGAGTGTTCCTTGTGATTGTGTCACTATTTAGAGTGATCCTTGGGGACTGTGTCTCTATTGAGAGTGATCCTTGGGGATTGTGTCACTATTTAGAGTGATCCTTGGGGATTGTGTCACTATTTAGAGTGATCCCTGGGGATTGTGTCTCTATTTAGAATGATCCTTGGGGATTGTGTCACTATTTAGAGTGATCCTTGGGGATTGTGTCATTATTTAGAGTGATCCTTGGGGATTGTGTCACTATTTAGAGTGTTCCTTGTGATTGTGTCACTATATTGAGTGATCCTTGGGAATTGTGTCATTATTAAGAGTATCCTTGGGGATTGTGTCACTATTTTGTGTGATCCTTGTGGATTGTATCACTATTTAGAGTGATCCTTGGGGATTGTGTCTCTATTGAGAGTGATCCTTGGGGATTGTGTCACTATTTAGAGTGATCCATGGGGATTGTGTCACTATTTAGAGTGATCCCTGGGAATTGTGTCAGTATTTAGAGTGATCCTTGGATATTGTGTCACTATTTAGAGTGATCCTTGGGGATTGTGTCACTATTTAGAGTGATCCTTTGGAATTGTGTCACTATTTACAGTGATCCTTGGGGATTGTGTCACTATTTAGAGTGATCCTTTGGGTTTGTGTCACTATTTAGGGTGATCCTTGGGGATTGTGTCTTTATTTAGAGTGATCCTTGGGGATTGTGTCACTATTTAGAGTGATCCTTGTGGTTTGTGTCACTGTTTCGAGTGATCCTCGTGGATTGTGTCACTATTTAGAGTGATCCTTGGGGATTGTGTAACTATTTCCAGTGATCCTTGGGGATTGTGTCACCATTTACAGTGATCCTTGGGGATTGTGTCACTATTTAGAGTGATCCTTGGGGATTGTGTCACTATTTCGAGTGATCCTTGTGGATTGTGTCATTATTTAGAGTGATCCTTGGGGATTGTGTCACTATTTAGAGTGATCCTTGTGGATTGTGTCATCATTTAGAGTGATCCTTGGGGATTGTGTCACTATTGAGAGTGATCCTTGGGGATTGTGTCATTATGTAGAGTGATCCTTGGGGATTGTGTCACTATTTAGAGTGCCCTTGGGATTATGTCACTATTTAGAGTGATCCTTGGGGATTGTGTCACTATTTAGGGGGCTCCTTGGGGATTGTGTCACTATTTAGAGTGATCCTTGGGGATTGTGTCACTATTGAGAGTGATCCTTACGGATTGTGTCACTATTTAGAGTGATCCTTGGAAAATTGTGTCACTATTTAGAGTGATCCTTTGGGATTGTGTCACTATTTAGAGTGATCCTTTGGGATTGTGTCACTATTCAGAGTGATCCTTGGGGATTGTGTCACTATTTAGTGTGATCCTTGGGGATTGTGTCACTATTCTGCGTGATCAATGGGGATTGTTTCAATATTGAGAGTGATCCTTGGAGAATTTGTCACTAATTTGAGTGATCCTTGTGAATTGTGTCACAGTTTAAAATGATCCTTGTGGATTGTGTCACTATTTAGAGTGATCCTTGTGGATTGTGTAACGATAGAGAGTGATCCTTGGGGATTGTGTCACTATGTAGAGTGATCCTTGTGGATTGTGTCATTATTTAGAGTGATCCTTCGGGATTGTGTCACTATTTAGAGTGATCCTTGTGCATTGTGTCATTATTTAGAGTGATCCTTGGGGATTGTGTCACTATTTAGAGTGATCCTTGGGGATTGTGTCATTATTGAGAGTGATCCTAGGGGATTGTGTCACTATTTAGAATGATCCTTGGGGATTGTGTCACTATTTAGAGTGTTCCTTGGGATTGAGTCACTATTTAGAGTGATACTTGGGGATTGTGTCTCTATTGAGAGTGATCCTTGGGGTTGTGTCACTATTTAGAGTGATCCTTGTGGATTGTATCACTATTTAGAGTGATCCTTGGGGATTGTGTCACTATTTAGAGTGATCCTTGGGGATTGTGTCACCATTTAGAGTGATCCTTGGGGATTGTGTCACTATTTAGAGTGATCCTTGGGGATTGTGTCACTATTTAGAGTGATCCTTGGGGATTGTGTCACTATTTAGAGTAATGCTTGGGGATTGTGTCTCTATTGAGAGTGATCCTTGGGGATTGTGTCACTATTTAGAGTGATCCTTGGGGATTGTGTCACTATTTAGAGTGATCCTTGGGGATTGAGTCACAATTTAGATTAATCCTTGGGATTTGTGTCACCATTTAGAGTGATCCTTGGGGATTGTGTCACTATTTAGAGTGATCCTTGGGGATTGTGTCACTATTTAGAGTGATCCTTTGGGATTGTGTAAATATTTAGAGTGATCCTTGGGGATTGTGTCACTATTTAGAGTGATCCTTGGGGTTTGTGTCACTATTTAGAGTGATCCTTTCGGATTGTGTAACTATTTAGAGTGATCCTTGGGGTTTGTGTCACTATGTAGGGTGATCCTTGGGGATTGTGTCACTATTTAGAGTGATCCTTGGGGATTGTGTCACTATTTAGAGTGATCCTTGGGGTTTGTGTCACTATTTAGAGTGATCCTTTGGGATTGTGTCACTATTTAGAGTGATCCTTGGGGTTTGTGTCACTATTTAGAGTGATCCTTGGGGATTGTGTCATTATTTAGAGTGATCCTTGGGGATTGTGTAAATATTTAGAGTGATCCTTGTGGATTGTGTCCTTATTTAGAGTGATCCTTGGGGATTGTGTCACTATTTAGAGTGATCCTTGGGGATTGTGTCATTATTTAGAGTGATCCTTGGGAATTGTGTTAGTATTTCGTGTGATCCTTGGGGTTTGTGTCACTATTTAGAGTGATCCTTGGGTATTGTGTCACTATTTAGAGTGATCCTTGGGCATTGTGTTTGTATTTAGAGTCAACCTTGGGGATTGTGTTAGTATTTCGTGTGATCCTTGGGGATTGTGTCACTATTCTGCGTGATCCTTGGGGACTGTTTCAATATTGAGAGTGATCCTTGAGGATTGTGTCACTATTTAGAGTGATCCTTGGGGATTTTGTCATTATTTAGAATGATCCCTGGGGATTGTGTCACTCTTTAGAGTGATCCTTGTGGATTGTGTAATGATAGAGAGTGATCCTTGGGGATTGTGTCACTATTTCGAGTGATCCTTGTGGATTGTGTCATTATTTAGAGTGATCCTTCGGGATTGTGTCACTATTTAGAGTGATCCTTGTGCATTGTGTCATTATTTAGAGTGATCCTTGGGGATTGTGTCACTATTTAGAGTGATCCTTGGGGATTGTGTCATTATTGAGAGTGATCCTTGGGGATTGTGTCACTATTTAGAGTGATCCTTGGGGATTGTGTCACTATTTAGAGTGATCGTTTGGGATTGTGTCACTATTTAGAGTGATCCTTGGGGATTGTGTCACTATTTAGAGTGATCCGTGGGGTTTGTGTCACTATTTAGAGTGATCCTCGTGGATTGTGTCACTATTGAGAGTGATCCTTGGGGATTGTGTCACTATTTAGAGTGATCCTCGGGTATTGTGTCACTACTTAGAGTGATCCTTGGGGATTGTGTCACTATTTAGAGTGATCCTTGGGGATTGTGTCACTATTCTGCGTGATCATTGGGGATTGTTTCAATATTGAGAGTGATCCTTGGAGAATTTGTCACTAATTTGAGTGATCCTTGTGAATTGTGTCACAGTTTAAAATGATCCTTGTGGATTGTGTCACTATTTAGAGTGATCCTTGTGGATTGTGTAACGATTGAGAGTGATCCTTGGGGATTGTGTCACTATTTAGAGTGATCCTTTTGGATTGTGTCATTATTTAGAGTGATACTTGGGGATTGTGTCACTATTTAGAGTGATCCTTGTGGATTGTGTCATTATTTAGAGTGTTCCTTGGGGATTGTGTCACTATTTAGAGTGATCCTTGTGGATTGTGTCATTATTTAGAGTGATCCTTGGGGATTGTGTCACTATTTAGAGTGATCCTTGGGGATTGTGTCACTATTTAGAGTGTTCCTTGTGATTGTGTCACTATTTAGAGTGATCCTTGGGGACTGTGTCTCTATTGAGAGTGATCCTTGGGGATTGTGTCACTATTTAGAGTGATCCTTGGGGATTGTGTCACTATTTAGAGTGATCCCTGGGGATTGTGTCTCCATTTAGAGTGATCCTTGGGGATTGTGTCACTATTTAGAGTGATCCTTGGGGATTGTGTCATTATTTAGAGTGATCCTTGGGGATTGTGTCACTATTTAGAGTGTTCCTTGTGATTGTGTCACTATATTGAGTGATCCTTGGGAATTGTGTCATTATTAAGAGTATCCTTGGGGATTGTGTCACTATTTTGTGTGATCCTTGTGGATTGTATCACTATTTAGAGTGATCCTTGGGGATTGTGTCTCTATTGAGAGTGATCCTTGGGGATTGTGTCACTATTTAGAGTGATCCATGGGGATTGTGTCACTATTTAGAGTGATCCCTGGGAATTGTGTCAGTATTTAGAGTGATCCTTGGATATTGTGTCACTATTTAGAGTGATCCTTGGGGATTGTGTCACTATTTAGAGTGATCCTTTGGAATTGTGTCACTATTTACAGTGATCCTTGGGGATTGTGTCACTATTTAGAGTGATCCTTTGGGTTTGTGTCACTATTTAGGGTGATCCTTGGGGATTGTGTCTTTATTTAGAGTGATCCTTGGGGATTGTGTCACTATTTAGAGTGATCCTTGTGGTTTGTGTCACTGTTTCGAGTGATCCTCGTGGATTGTGTCACTATTTAGAGTGATCCTTGGGGATTGTGTAACTATTTCCAGTGATCCTTGGGGATTGTGTCACCATTTACAGTGATCCTTGGGGATTGTGTCACTATTTAGAGTGATCCTTGGGGATTGTGTCACTATTTCGAGTGATCCTTGTGGATTGTGTCATTATTTAGAGTGATCCTTGGGGATTGTGTCACTATTTAGAGTGATCCTTGTGGATTGTGTCATCATTTAGAGTGATCCTTGGGGATTGTGTCACTATTGAGAGTGATCCTTGGGGATTGTGTCATTATGTAGAGTGATCCTTGGGGATTGTGTCACTATTTAGAGTGCCCTTGGGATTATGTCACTATTTAGAGTGATCCTTGGGGATTGTGTCACTATTTAGGGGGCTCCTTGGGGATTGTGTCACTATTTAGAGTGATCCTTGGGGATTGTGTCACTATTGAGAGTGATCCTTACGGATTGTGTCACTATTTAGAGTGATCCTTGGAAAATTGTGTCACTATTTAGAGTGATCCTTTGGGATTGTGTCACTATTTAGAGTGATCCTTTGGGATTGTGTCACTATTCAGAGTGATCCTTGGGGATTGTGTCACTATTTAGTGTGATCCTTGGGGATTGTGTCACTATTCTGCGTGATCAATGGGGATTGTTTCAATATTGAGAGTGATCCTTGGAGAATTTGTCACTAATTTGAGTGATCCTTGTGAATTGTGTCACAGTTTAAAATGATCCTTGTGGATTGTGTCACTATTTAGAGTGATCCTTGTGGATTGTGTAACGATAGAGAGTGATCCTTGGGGATTGTGTCACTATTTAGAGTGATCCTTGTGGATTGTGTCATTATTTAGAGTGATCCTTCGGGATTGTGTCACTATTTAGAGTGATCCTTGTGCATTGTGTCATTATGTAGAGTGATCCTTGGGGATTGTGTCACTATTTAGAGTGATCCTTGGGGATTGTGTCATTATTGAGAGTCATCCTAGGGGATTGTGTCACTATTTAGAATGATCCTTGGGGATTGTGTCACTATTTAGAGTGTTCCTTGGGATTGAGTCACTATTTAGAGTGATCCTTGGGGATTGTGTCTCTATTGAGAGTGATCCTTGGGGTTGTGTCACTATTTAGAGTGATCCTTGTGGATTGTATCACTATTTAGAGTGATCCTTGGGGATTGTGTCACTATTTAGAGTGATCCTTGGGGATTGTGTCACCATTTAGAGTGATCCTTGGGGATTGTGTCACTATTTAGAGTGATCCTTGGGGATTGTGTCACTATTTAGAGTGATCCTTGGGGATTGTGTCACTATTTAGAGTAATGCTTGGGGATTGTGTCTCTATTGAGAGTGATCCTTGGGGATTGTGTCACTATTTAGAGTGATCCTTGGGGATTGTGTCACTATTTAGAGTGATCCTTGGGGATTGAGTCACAATTTAGATTAATCCTTGGGATTTGTGTCACCATTTAGAGTGATCCTTGGGGATTGTGTCACTATTTAGAGTGATCCTTGGGGATTGTGTCACTATTTAGAGTGATCCTTTGGGATTGTGTAAATATTTAGAGTGATCCTTGGGGATTGTGTCACTATTTAGAGTGATCCTTGGGGTTTGTGTCACTATTTAGAGTGATCCTTTCGGATTGTGTAACTATTTAGAGTGATCCTTGGGGTTTGTGTCACTATTTAGGGTGATCCTTGGGGATTGTGTCACTATTTAGAGTGATCCTTGGGGATTGTGTCACTATTTAGAGTGATCCTTGGGGATTGTGTCACTATTTAGAGTGATCCTTGGGGTTTGTGTCACTATTTAGAGTGATCCTTTGGGATTGTGTCACTATTTAGAGTGATCCTTGGGGTTTGTGTCACTATTTAGAGTGATCCTTGGGGATTGTGTCATTATTTAGAGTGATCCTTGGGGATTGTGTAAATATTTAGAGTGATCCTTGTGGATTGTGTCCTTATTTAGAGTGATCCTTGGGGATTGTGTCACTATTTAGAGTGATCCTTGGGGATTGTGTCATTATTTAGAGTGATCCTTGGGAATTGTGTTAGTATTTCGTGTGATCCTTGGGGTTTGTGTCACTATTTAGAGTGATCCTTGGGTATTGTGTCACTATTTAGAGTGATCCTTGGGCATTGTGTTTGTATTTAGAGTCAACCTTGGGGATTGTGTTAGTATTTCGTGTGATCCTTGGGGATTGTGTCACTATTCTGCGTGATCCTTGGGGACTGTTTCAATATTGAGAGTGATCCTTGAGGATTGTGTCACTATTTAGAGTGATCCTTGGGGATTTTGTCATTATTTAGAATGATCCCTGGGGATTGTGTCACTCTTTAGAGTGATCCTTGGGGATTGTGTAACGATAGAGAGTGATCCTTGGGGATTGTGTCACTATTTAGAGTGATCCTTGTGGATTGTGTCATTATTTAGAGTGATCCTTCGGGATTGTGTCACTATTTAGAGTGATCCTTGTGCATTGTGTCATTATTTAGAGTGATCCTTGGGGATTGTGTCACTATTTAGAGTGATCCTTGGGGATTGTGTCATTATTGAGAGTGATCCTTGGGGATTGTGTCACTATTTAGAGTGATCCTTGGGGATTGTGTCACTATTTAGAGTGTTCCTTGGGATTGAGTCACTATTTAGAGTGATCCTTGGGGATTGTGTCTCTATTGAGAGTGATCCTTGGGGTTGTGTCACTATTTAGAGTGATCCTTGTGGATTGTATCACTATTTAGAGTGATCCTTGGGGATTGTGTCACTATTTAGGGTGATCCTTGGGGATTGTGTCACCATTTAGAGTGATCCTTGGGGATTGTGTCACTATTTAGAGTGATCCTTGGGGATTGTGTCACTATTTAGAGTAATGCTTGGGGATTGTGTCTCTAGTGAGAGTGATCCTTGGGGATTGTGTCACTATTTAGAGTGATCCTTGGGGATTGAGTCACAATTTACATTAATCCTTGGGAATTGTGTCACCATTTAGAGTGATCCTTGGGGATTGTGTCACAATTTAGAGTGATCCTTGGGGATTGTGTCACTATTTAGAGTGATCCTTGGGGATTGTGTCACTATTTAGAGTGATCCTTGGGGATTGTGTAAATATTTAGAGTGATCCTTGGGGATTGTGTCACTATTTAGAGTGATCCTTGGGGTTTGTGTCACTATTTAGAGTGATCCTTTCGGATTGTGTAACTATTTAGAGTGATCCTTGGGGATTGTGTCACTATTTAGAGTTATCCTTGGGGATTGTGTCACTATTTAGAGTGATCCTTGGGGATTGTGTCACTCTTTAGAGTGATCCTTGGGGTTTGTGTCACTATTTAGAGTGATCCTTTGGGATTGTGTCACTATTTAGAGTGATCCTTTGGGTTTGTGTCACTATTT
This sequence comes from Mustelus asterias, assembly GCF_964213995.1. Classification (NCBI taxonomy): domain Eukaryota; kingdom Metazoa; phylum Chordata; class Chondrichthyes; order Carcharhiniformes; family Triakidae; genus Mustelus; species Mustelus asterias. The sequence goes on from NW_027590430.1 coordinate 277,470, forward strand.
AGAGTGGTCCTTGGGGATTGTGTCACTATTTAGAGTGATCCTTGGGGTTTGTGTCACTATTTCGAGTGATCCTTGTGGATTGTGTCATTATTTAGAGTGATCCTTGGGGATTGTGTAAATATTTAGAGTGATCCTTGTGGATTGTGTCCTTATTTAGAGTGATCCTTGGGGATTGTGTCACTATTTAGAGTGATCCTTGGGGATTGTGTCACTATTTAGAGTAATGCTTGGGGATTGTGTCTCTAGTGAGAGTGATCCTTGGGGATTGTGTCACTATTTAGAGTGATCCTTGGGGATTGTGTCACTATTTAGAGTGATCCTGGGGGATTGAGTCACAATTTACATTAATCCTTGGGAATTGTGTCACCATTTAGAGTGATCCTTGGGGATTGTGTCACTATTTAGAGTGATCCTTGGGGATTGTGTCACTATTTAGAGTGATCCTTGGGGATTGTGTAAATATTTAGAGTGATCCTTGGGGATTGTGTAAATATTTAGAGTGATCCTTGGGGATTGTGTCACTATTTAGAGTGATCCTTGGGGTTTGTGTCACTATTTAGAGTGATCCTTTCGGATTGTGTAACTATTTAGAGTGATCCTTGGGGATTGTGTCACTATTTGGAGTTATCCTTGGGGATTGTGTCACTATTTAGAGTGATCCTTGGGGATTGTGTCACTCTTTAGAGTGATCCTTGGGGTTTGTGTCACTATTTAGAGTGATCCTTTGGGATTGTGTCACTATTTAGAGTGATCCTTTGGGTTTGTGTCACTATTTAGAGTGGTCCTTGGGGATTGTGTCACTATTTAGAGTGATCCTTGGGGTTTGTGTCACTATTTCGAGTGATCCTTGTGGATTGTGTCATTATTTAGAGTGATCCTTGGGGATTGTGTAAATATTTAGAGTGATCCTTGTGGATTGTGTCCTTATTTAGAGTGATCCTTGGGGATTGTGTCACTATTTAGAGTGATCCTTGGGGATTGTGTCATTATTTAGAGTGATCCTTGGGGATTGTGTTAGTATTTCGTGTGATCCTTGGGGATTGTGTCACCATTTAGAGTGATCCTTGGGGATTGTGTCACTATTTAGAGTGATCCTTGGGGATTGTGTCACTATTTAGAGTAATGCTTGGGGATTGTGTCTCTAGTGAGAGTGATCCTTGGGGATTGTGTCACTATTTAGAGTGATCCTTGGGGATTGTGTCACTATTTAGAGTGATCCTTGGGGATTGAGTCACAATTTACATTAATCCTTGGGAATTGTGTCACCATTTAGAGTGATCCTTGGGGATTGTGTCACTATTTAGAGTGATCCTTGGGGATTGTGTCACTATTTAGAGTGATCCTTGGGGATTGTGTAAATATTTAGAGTGATCCTTGGGGATTGTGTCACTATTTAGAGTGATCCTTGGGGTTTGTGTCACTATTTAGAGTGATCCTTGGGGATTGTGTCTCTATTGAGAGTGATCCTTGGGGTTGTGTCACTATTTAGAGTGATCCTTGTGGATTGTATCACTATTTAGAGTGATCCTTGGGGATTGTGTCACTATTTAGGGTGATCCTTGGGGATTGTGTCACCATTTAGAGTGATCCTTGGGGATTGTGTCACTATTTAGAGTGATCCTTGGGGATTGTGTCACTATTTAGAGTAATGCTTGGGGATTGTGTCTCTAGTGAGAGTGATCCTTGGGGATTGTGTCACTATTTAGAGTGATCCTTGGGGATTGAGTCACAATTTACATTAATCCTTGGGAATTGTGTCACCATTTAGAGTGATCCTTGGGGATTGTGTCACAATTTAGAGTGATCCTTGGGGATTGTGTCACTATTTAGAGTGATCCTTGGGGATTGTGTCACTATTTAGAGTGATCCTTGGGGATTGTGTAAATATTTAGAGTGATCCTTGGGGATTGTGTCACTATTTAGAGTGATCCTTGGGGTTTGTGTCACTATTTAGAGTGATCCTTTCGGATTGTGTAACTATTTAGAGTGATCCTTGGGGATTGTGTCACTATTTAGAGTTATCCTTGGGGATTGTGTCACTATTTAGAGTGATCCTTGGGGATTGTGTCACTCTTTAGAGTGATCCTTGGGGTTTGTGTCACTATTTAGAGTGATCCTTTGGGATTGTGTCACTATTTAGAGTGCTCCTTTGGGTTTGTGTCACTATTTAGAGTGGTCCTTGGGGATTGTGTCACTATTTAGAGTGATCCTTGGGGTTTGTGTCACTATTTCGAGTGATCCTTGTGGATTGTGTCATTATTTAGAGTGATCCTTGGGGATTGTGTAAATATTTAGAGTGAACCTTGTGGATTGTGTCCTTATTTAGAGTGATCCTTGGGGATTGTGTCACTATTTAGAGTGATCCTTGGGGATTGTGTCACTATTTAGAGTAATGCTTGGGGATTGTGTCTCTAGTGAGAGTGATCCTTGGGGATTGTGTCACTATTTAGAGTGATCCTTGGGGATTGTGTCACTATTTAGAGTGATCCTGGGGGATTGAGTCACAATTTACATTAATCCTTGGGAATTGTGTCACCATTTAGAGTGATCCTTGGGGATTGTGTCACTATTTAGAGTGATCCTTGGGGATTGTGTCACTATTTAGAGTGATCCTTGGGGATTGTGTAAATATTTAGAGTGATCCTTGGGGATTGTGTAAATATTTAGAGTGATCCTTGGGGATTGTGTCACTATTTAGAGTGATCCTTGGGGTTTGTGTCACTATTTAGAGTGATCCTTTCGGATTGTGTAACTATTTAGAGTGATCCTTGGGGATTGTGTCACTATTTGGAGTTATCCTTGGGGATTGTGTCACTATTTAGAGTGATCCTTGGGGATTGTGTCACTCTTTAGAGTGATCCTTGGGGTTTGTGTCACTATTTAGAGTGATCCTTTGGGATTGTGTCACTATTTAGAGTGATCCTTTGGGTTTGTGTCACTATTTAGAGTGGTCCTTGGGGATTGTGTCACTATTTAGAGTGATCCTTGGGGTTTGTGTCACTATTTCGAGTGATCCTTGTGGATTGTGTCATTATTTAGAGTGATCCTTGGGGATTGTGTAAATATTTAGAGTGATCCTTGTGGATTGTGTCCTTATTTAGAGTGATCCTTGGGGATTGTGTCACTATTTAGAGTGATCCTTGGGGATTGTGTCATTATTTAGAGTGATCCTTGGGGATTGTGTTAGTATTTCGTGTGATCCTTGGGGATTGTGTCACCATTTAGAGTGATCCTTGGGGATTGTGTCACTATTTAGAGTGATCCTTGGGGATTGTGTCACTATTTAGAGTAATGCTTGGGGATTGTGTCTCTAGTGAGAGTGATCCTTGGGGATTGTGTCACTATTTAGAGTGATCCTTGGGGATTGTGTCACTATTTAGAGTGATCCTTGGGGATTGAGTCACAATTTACATTAATCCTTGGGAATTGTGTCACCATTTAGAGTGATCCTTGGGGATTGTGTCACTATTTAGAGTGATCCTTGGGGATTGTGTCACTATTTAGAGTGATCCTTGGGGATTGTGTAAATATTTAGAGTGATCCTTGGGGATTGTGTCACTATTTAGAGTGATCCTTGGGGTTTGTGTCACTATTTAGAGTGATCCTTTCGGATTGTGTAACTATTTAGAGTGATCCTTGGGGATTGTGTCACTATTTAGAGTTATCCTTGGGGATTGTGTCACTATTTAGAGTGATCCTTGGGGATTGTGTCACTCTTTAGAGTGATCCTTGGGGTTTGTGTCACTATTTAGAGTGATCCTTTGGGATTGTGTCACTATTTAGAGTGATCCTTTGGGTTTGTGTCACTATTTAGAGTGGTCCTTGGGGATTGTGTCACTATTTAGAGTGATCCTTGGGGTTTGTGTCACTATTTCGAGTGATCCTTGTGGATTGTGTCATTATTTAGAGTGATCCTTGGGGATTGTGTAAATATTTAGAGTGATCCTTGTGGATTGTGTCCTTATTTAGAGTGATCCTTGGGGATTGTGTCACTATTTAGAGTGATCCTTGGGGATTGTGTCACTATTTAGAGTAATGCTTGGGGATTGTGTCTCTAGTGAGAGTGATCCTTGGGGATTGTGTCACTATTTAGAGTGATCCTTGGGGATTGTGTCACTATTTAGAGTGAACCTTGGGGATTGAGTCACAATTTACATTAATCCTTGGGAATTGTGTCACCATTTAGAGTGATCCTTGGGGATTGTGTCACTATTTAGAGTGATCCTTGGGGATTGTGTCACTATTTAGAGTGATCCTTGGGGATTGTGTAAATATTTAGAGTGATCCTTGGGGATTGTGTAAATATTTAGAGTGATCCTTGGGGATTGTGTCACTATTTAGAGTGATCCTTGGGGTTTGTGTCACTATTTAGAGTGATCCTTTCGGATTGTGTAACTATTTAGAGTGATCCTTGGGGATTGTGTCACTATTTAGAGTTATCCTTGGGGATTGTGTCACTATTTAGAGTGATCCTTGGGGATTGTGTCACTCTTTAGAGTGATCCTTGGGGTTTGTGTCACTATTTAGAGTGATCCTTTGGGATTGTGTCACTATTTAGAGTGATCCTTTGGGTTTGTGTCACTATTTAGAGTGGTCCTTGGGGATTGTGTCACTATTTAGAGTGATCCTTGGGGTTTGTGTCACTATTTCGAGTGATCCTTGTGGATTGTGTCATTATTTAGAGTGATCCTTGGGGATTGTGTAAATATTTAGAGTGATCCTTGTGGATTGTGTCCTTATTTAGAGTGATCCTTGGGGATTGTGTCATTATTTAGAGTGATCCTTGGGGATTGTGTTAGTATTTCGTGTGATCCTTGGGGATTGTGTCACCATTTAGAGTGATCCTTGGGGATTGTGTCACTATTTAGAGTGATCCTTGGGGATTGTGTCACTATTTAGAGTAATGCTTGGGGATTGTGTCTCTAGTGAGAGTGATCCTTGGGGATTGTGTCACTATTTAGAGTGATCCTTGGGGATTGTGTCACTATTTAGAGTGATCCTTGGGGATTGAGTCACAATTTACATTAATCCTTGGGAATTCTGTCACCATTTAGAGTGATCCTTGGGGATTGTGTCACTATTTAGAGTGATCCTTGGGGATTGTGTCACTATTTAGAGTGATCCTTGGGGATTGTGTCACTATTTAGAGTGATCCTTGGGGATTGTGTAAATATTTAGAGTGATCCTTGGGGATTGTGTCACTATTTAGAGTGATCCTTGGGGTTTGTGTCACTATTTAGAGTGATCCTTTCGGATTGTGTAACTATTTAGAGTGATCCTTGGGGATTGTGTCACTATTTAGAGTTATCCTTGGGGATTGTGTCACTATTTAGAGTGATCCTTGGGGATTGTGTAAATATTTAGAGTGATCCTTGGGGATTGTGTAAATATTTAGAGTGATCCTTGGGGATTGTGTCACTATTTAGAGTGATCCTTGGGGTTTGTGTCACTATTTAGAGTGATCCTTTCGGATTGTGTAACTATTTAGAGTGATCCTTGGGGATTGTGTCACTATTTAGAGTTATCCTTGGGGATTGTGTCACTATTTAGAGTGATCCTTGGGGATTGTGTCACTCTTTAGAGTGATCCTTGGGGTTTGTGTCACTATTTAGAGTGATCCTTTGGGATTGTGTCACTATTTAGAGTGATCCTTTGGGTTTGTGTCACTATTTAGAGTGGTCCTTGGGGATTGTGTCACTATTTAGAGTGATCCTTGGGGTTTGTGTCACTATTTCGAGTGATCCTTGTGGATTGTGTCATTATTTAGAGTGATCCTTGGGGATTGTGTAAATATTTAGAGTGATCCTTGTGGATTGTGTCCTTATTTAGAGTGATCCTTGGGGATTGTGTCATTATTTAGAGTGATCCTTGGGGATTGTGTTAGTATTTCGTGTGATCCTTGGGGATTTTGTCACCATTTAGAGTGATCCTTGGGGATTGTGTCACTATTTAGAGTGATCCTTGGGGATTGTGTCACTATTTAGAGTAATGCTTGGGGATTGTGTCACTATTTAGAGTGATCCTTGGGGATTGTGTAAATATTTAGAGTGATCCTTGGGGATTGTGTCACTATTTAGAGTGATCCTTGGGGTTTGTGTCACTATTTAGAGTGATCATTGTGGATTGTGTCATTATTTAGAGTGATCCTTGGGGATTGTGTAAATATTTAGAGTGATCCTTGGGGATTGTGTCACTATTTAGAGTGATCCTTGGGGTTTGTGTCACTATTTAGAGTGATCCTTGTGGATTGTGTCATTATTTAGAGTGATCCTTGGGGATTGTGTCACTATTTAGAGTGATCCTTGGGGATTGAGTCACAATTTACATTAATCCTTGGGAATTGTGTCACCATTTAGAGTGATCCTTGGGGATTGTGTCACTATTTAGAGTGATCCTTGGGGATTGTGTCACTATTTAGAGTGATCCTTGGGGATTGTGTCACTATTTAGAGTGATCCTTGGGGATTGTGTAAATATTTAGAGTGATCCTTGGGGATTGTGTCACTATTTAGAGTGATCCTTGGGGTTTGTGTCACTATTTAGAGTGATCCTTTCGGATTGTGTAACTATTTAGAGTGATCCTTGGGGATTGTGTCACTATTTAGAGTTATCCTTGGGGATTGTGTCACTATTTAGAGTGATCCTTGGGGATTGTGTCACTCTTTAGAGTGATCCTTGGGGTTTGTGTCACTATTTAGAGTGATCCTTTGGGATTGTGTCACTATTTAGAGTGATCCTTTGGGTTTGTGTCACTATTTAGAGTGGTCCTTGGGGATTGTGTCACTATTTAGAGTGATCCTTGGGGTTTGTGTCACTATTTCGAGTGATCCTTGTGGATTGTGTCATTATTTAGAGTGATCCTTGGGGATTGTGTAAATATTTAGAGTGATCCTTGTGGATTGTGTCCTTATTTAGAGTGATCCTTGGGGATTGTGTCACTATTTAGAGTGATCCTTGGGGATTGTGTCATTATTTAGAGTGATCCTTGGGGATTGTGTTAGTATTTCGTGTGATCCTCGGGGTTTGTGTCACTATTTAGAGTGATCCTTGGGTATTGTGTCACTATTTAGAGTGATCCTTGGGCATTGTGTTTGTATTTAGAGTCAACCTTGGGGATTGTGTTAGTATTTCGTGTGATCCTTGGGGATTGTGTCACTATTTAGAGTGATCCTTGGGGACTGTTTCAATATTGAGAGTGATCCTTGAGGATTGTGTCACTATTTAGAGTGATCCTTGGGGATTTTGTCATTATTTAGAATGATCCCTGGGGATTGTGTCACTATTTAGAATGATCCTTGGGGATTGTGTCACTATTTAGAGTGATCCTTGGGGATTGTGTCACTATTTAGAATGATCCTTGGTGATTGTGGCACTATTTAGAGTGATCCTTGGGGATTGTGACACTATTTAGAGTGGTCCTTGGGGATTGTGTCACTATTTAGTGCGATCCTTGGGGATTGTGTCATTATTTAGAGTGATCATTGGGGATTGTGACACTATTTAGAGTGGTCCTTGGGGATTTTGTCACTATTTAGTGTGATCCTTGGTGATTGTGTCACTATTTAGAGTGAACCTTGGGAATTGTGTCACTATTTAGAGTCATCCTTGTGGATTGTGTCACTATTGTGAGTGATCCTTGGGGATTGTGTCACTATTTAGAGTAATGCTTGGGGATTGTGTCTCTATTGAGAGTGATCCTTGGGGATTGTGTCACTATTTAGAGTGATCCTTGGGGATTGTGTCACTATTTAGAGTGATCCTTGGGGATTGAGTCACAATTTAGATTAATCCTTGGGAATTGTGTCACCATTTAGAGTGATCCTTGGGGATTGTGTCACTATTTCGAGTGATCCTTTGGGATTGTGTAAATATTTAGAGTAATCCTTGGGGATTGTGTCACTATTTAGAGTGATCCTTGGGGTTTGTGTCACTATTTAGAGTGATCCTTTCGGATTGTGTAACTATTTAGAGTGATCCTTGGGGTTTGTGTCACTATTTAGAGTGATCCTTGGGGATTGTGTCACTATTTAGAGTGATCCTTGGGGATTGTGTCACTATTTAGAGTGATCCTTGGGGTTTGTGTCACTATTTCGAGTGATCCTTGTGGATTGTGTCATTATTTAGAGTGATCCTTGGGGATTGTGTAAATATTTAGAGTGATCCTTGTGGATTGTGTCCTTATTTAGAGTGATCCTTGGGGATTGTGTCACTATTTAGAGTGATCCTTGGGGATTGTGTCATTATTTAGAGTGATCCTTGGGAATTGTGTTAGTATTTCGTGTGATCCTTGGGGTTTGTGTCACTATTTAGAGTGATCCTTGGGTATTGTGTCACTATTTAGAGTGATCCTTGGGCATTGTGTTTGTATTTAGAGTCAACCTTGGGGATTGTGTTAGTATTTCGTGTGATCCTTGGGGATTGTGTCACTATTCTGCGTGATCCTTGGGGACTGTTTCAATATTGAGAGTGATCCTTGAGGATTGTGTCACTATTTAGAGTGATCCTTGGGGATTTTGTCATTATTTAGAATGATCCCTGGGGATTGTGTCACTATTTAGAGTGATCCTTGTGGATTGTGTAACGATAGAGAGTGATCCTTGGGGATTGTGTCACTATTTAGAGTGATCCTTGTGGATTGTGTCATTATTTAGAGTGATCCTTCGGGATTGTGTCTTTATTTAGAGTGATCCTTGTGCATTGTGTCATTATTTAGAGTGATCCTTGGGGATTGTGTCACTATTTAGAGTGATCCTTGGGGATTGTGTCATTATTGAGAGTGATCCTTGGGGATTGTGTCACTATTTAGAGTGATCCTTGGGGATTGTGTCACTATTTAGAGTGTTCCTTGGGATTGAGTCACTATTTAGAGTGATCCTTGGGGATTGTGTCTCTATTGAGAGTGATCCTTGGGGTTGTGTCACTATTTAGAGTGATCCTTGTGGATTGTATCACTATTTAGAGTGATCCTTGGGGATTGTGTCACTATTTAGAGTGATCCTTGGGGATTGTGTCACCATTTAGAGTGATCCTTGGGGATTGTGTCACTATTTAGAGTGATCCTTGGGGATTGTATCACTATTTAGAGTAATGCTTGGGGATTGTGTCTCTAGTGAGAGTGATCCTTGGGGATTGTGTCACTATTTAGAGTGATCCTTGGGGATTGTGTCACTATTTAGAGTGATCCTTGGGGATTGAGTCACAATTTACATTAATCCTTGGGAATTGTGTCACCATTTAGAGTGATCCTTGGGGATTGTGTCACTATTTAGAGTGATCCTTGGGGATTGTGTCACTATTTAGAGTGATCCTTGGGGATTGTGTAAATATTTAGAGTGATCCTTGGGGATTGTGTCACTATTTAGAGTGATCCTTGGGGTTTGTGTCACTATTTAGAGTGATCCTTTCGGATTGTGTAACTATTTAGAGTGATCCTTGGGGATTGTGTCACTATTTAGAGTTATCCTTGGGGATTGTGTCACTATTTAGAGTGATCCTTGGGGATTGTGTCACTCTTTAGAGTGATCCTTGGGGTTTGTGTCACTATTTAGAGTGATCCTTTGGGATTGTGTCACTATTTAGAGTGATCCTTTGGGTTTGTGTCACTATTTAGAGTGATCCTTGGGGATTGTGTCACTATTTAGAGTGATCCTTGGGGTTTGTGTCACTATTTCGAGTGATCCTTGTGGATTGTGTCATTATTTAGAGTGATCCTTGGGGATTGTGTAACTATTTAGAGTGATCCTTGGGGACTGTTTCAATATTGAGAGTGATCCTTGAGGATTGTGTCACTATTTAGAGTGATCCTTGGGGATTTTGTCATTATTTAGAATGATCCCTGGGGATTGTGTCACTATTTAGAATGATCCTTGGGGATTGTGTCACTATTTAGAGTGATCCTTGGGGATTGTGTCACTATTTAGAATGATCCTTGGTGACTGTGTCACTATTTAGAGTGATCCTTGGGGATTGTGACACTATTTAGAGTGGTCCTTGGGGATTGTGTCACTATTTAGTGCGATCCTTGGGGATTGTGTCATTATTTAGAGTGATCATTGGGGATTGTGACACTATTTAGAGTGGTCCTTGGGGATTTTGTCACTATTTAGTGTGATCCTTGGTGATTGTGTCACTATTTAGAGTGAACCTTGGGAATTGTGTCACTATTTAGAGTCATCCTTGTGGATTGTGTCACTATTGTGAGTGATCCTTGGGGATTGTGTCACTATTTAGAGTGATCCTTGGGGATTGTGTCACTATTTGGAATGATCCTTGGGGATTGTGTCACTATTTAGAGTGATCGTTGTGGATTGTGTCACTATTTAAAACGATCCTTGTGGATTGTGTCACGATTTCGAGTGATCCTTTGGGATTGTGTCACTATTTAGGGTGATCCTTGAGGATTGTGTCACTTGACGAACAATGCCGCCCCCCCCCCCCCCCCCCACCTTTTATCCCTCTGCCTCTATCCCGCCTGAAACATTGGAACCCTGGAACATTGAGCTGCCAGTCCTGCCCCTCCTGTAGCCACGTTTCACTAATGGCTAAAATGTCATATTTCCACGTGTCTATCCACGCCTTCAGCTCATCTGCCTTCCCCACAATACTCCTGGCATCGAAATAGACACACCTCAAAATATTATTTCCACCACACTCTACTCTTCCATTTGTGATTTTGCTTGAACTAACCTGTCTTTTCACCCCTGCTCCACTATCTGCTCTGGCACTCTGGTTCCCATCCCCCTGCAAATCTAGTTTAAACGCTCCCCAATAACACTAGCAAATCTCCCTGCAAGTATATTGGTTCCCTTGTAGTTTAAGTGTAACCCGTCTCTCTTGTACAGGTCCCACCTGCCCCAGAAGAGGTCCCAATGATCCAAGAATTGGAAACCCTGCCCCCTGCACCAGTTCCTCAGCCACGTGTTCATCCGCCCAAGCATCCTACTCCTGCCCTCACTGGCAAGTGGCTCAGGTAGCAATCCTGAGATTACTACCCTCAGGGTCCTGCTTTTTAACTTCCTTCCAAGCTCTTTGTACTCACTCTTTAGGACCTCCTCACTCTTCCTTCCCACGTCATTTGTACCGACGTGTACCACGACATCTGGCTGATCACCTTCCCACTTTAGAACGCTGTGCACGCGATCAGAGACATCCCTGACCTTGGCACCTGGGAGGCAACAAACCATGCGGGAGTCTCTGTCCCGACCACAGAACCTCCTGTCCGTACCTCTGACCATCGAGTCCCCTATCACTACTGCTCTCCTCTTCTTCATCCCACCCTTTTGCGCTGTAGAACCAGACTCAGTATCAGAGTTCCGGCTGTCGCAGCTTGTCCCAGGTAAAGCATCTCCCACAACAGTATCCAATTCAGTATACCTGTTGTGGAGGGGTCTGGCCACAGGGGAACCCTGCTCTGTCTGTCCTTTCACACTGCCATTTCCTCTCCTTCCAGTAACCCAATTTCCTGTGCTCTGCTGCTTAGGTGTAACTATCTCCCTAAAGCTACTGTCTATAAACTCCTCATTCTCCCGAATTAGATGGAGGTCATCAAGCTCCTTCTCCAGTTCCCGCTTTGCTAGCAGCTGCAGCTGAATGCATCTTTTGCAGGTGCTGTCGTCAGGGATACCGGAGGTCTCCCTGACCTCCCACATCCTGCAGGAGGAGCATTCCAACATCTTGACTGGCATTTGTTTTACTCTGGGGAAAAACAAGAATGCACCTTAAACCTCTGTCCTCTCGTACTTGCCGTCTCTACCCTCAGAAAGGGCATCTGACTCTCTACTCGATCCATGACACTCATAATCTTGTAAACCTCTATCAGGTCGCCCCTCAACCTCCGTTGTTCCAGTGAAAACAAACCGAGTTCATCCAATCTCTCCTCACAGCTAATACCATCCAGAGCAGCCAACATTCAGGTAAACCTCTTCTGTACCCTCTCCACAGCATCCACACCCTTCTGTGGTGTGGCAACCAGAATTCTACATCAATATTTTAAATGTGACCGAACTAAGTTTCTGTACAGCTGCAGCATGACCTGCCAATTTGTAAACTCAATGCCCCGACCGATGAAGGCGAGCTTGCCGTCTGCCTTCTTGACTACCTTATCCACCTGTGTTGCCACGTTCATTGATCGGGGGATATATACGCCCAGGTCTCTCTGCTGTCAATACTCCTCAATGGTTATTTCGTTAACTGTATAATTCCTACATGTATTAAACCTTCCAAATTGCATCACCTCACATTTATGTGGATGAAACTCCATCTGCCATTTTTCCGCCAATGTTTCCAACCAGTCTATATCCTGCTGTATCCTCTGACAATCCTCTTCACTCCTGCAACTCCACCAATTTCTGCGTCGTCTGCGAACTTACCAATCAGACCAGCTGCATTTTCCTCCAAATCATTTGCAATAAACAACGAAGAACAAAGGTCCCAGAACTGTGAAACACCGCTAGTCACAGCCTTCCAATCAGAAAAGCCACCACCTACTCTTACACCCTGCCTTCTATGGCCAAGACAATTCTGTATCCATCTTGCCAGCTCTCCTCCGATTCCGTGTGACTTCACCATTTTTTTGCCATTCCAGCATGAGGTATCTTGTCAAAGCCTTGACTGAAGTCCATGTCCACAACATCCACTGCCTTTGCCTTATCTATCATCTTCGTCACTTGCTCGAAAAACTCCATCAAGATCTTGTGGCTCGACCTTTCCTTCAGAAAGCCATCTTGCCCGTCGCTCATACGTCCACTTATTTCCAATTGGCAGTAAAACTGTCTCGAAGAATCCTCTCCAATAATTTCTCTACCACTGACATAATGGTCATCTGACTGTAATTACCTGGATTATCCTTGCTACCCTTCTTAAACAAAGGAACAACATTGGCTCTTCTCCAATTTTCTGGGACTTCCCCTGCAGCCAGTGAGGATACAGAGATTTATCTCAAGGCCCCAGCCTCCTCCCTTGCCTCTCTCAGTATTCTGGGGTAGATCCTATCAGGCCCTGGGGACTTGTCTACCTGAATGTTTTCAAGACCTGCAATATTTCCTCCTTTTTGATCTCAACATGACTCCAACTACCGACACACCCTTTCCCAGACTCATCATCCACCAAGCCCTTTTCTTTGGTGAATACTGACGCAAAGTATTCATTTAACACCTCACCCATTTCGTCCGGCTCCACGTATGGATTTATATATATATATATATATTCTATAAACCTTGGGTTTTTCCTGAATCCTGCAGGCCAATGAGTTTTCATGATCCGTTTAATCCCTCCTGACTCCTTGCTTCAGTTTCTTTCTGCTTTCCTTGTATTCCACATTTGCTCCGTGTGTTTCCAGCCTCCTCACCTTGACAAATGCTTCCTTTTTCCCATTGACGAGGCTCAGAATGTCTCCCATTACGGAAAGTTCCCGAAACGTGCAATATTGATCCTTCATCTTTACAGGAATGTGTCGGTCCTCAATTCCTATCAACTGACACTTCAATGTCACTCACATGAACAAAGAACAAAGAACAGAACAGCACAGGAACAGGCCCTTCGGCCCTCCAAGCCTGCGCCGCTCATGTGCCCAACTAGACCATTCGGTTGCATCCCTCTATTCCCAGTCTGTTCATGTGGCTATCTAGATAAGTCTTAAATAATCCCAGTGTGTCTGCCTCAATCACCTTGCTTGGCAGTGCTTTCCAGGCCCCCACCACCCTCTGTGTAAAATACGTCCCCCTGACATCTGTGTTGAACCTTGCCCCCCTCACCTTGAACCCGTGACCCCTTGTGTTCGTCACCACCAACCTGGGAAAAAGCTTCCCACTGTTCACCCTATCAATGCCCTTCGTAATTTCATACACCTCTATTAGGTCGCCCCTCATCCTCTGTCTTTCCAGGGAGAACAACCCCAGTTTACCCAATCTCTCCTCATAGCTAAGACCCTCCATACCAGGCAACATCCGAGTACTCTCTGTACTCTCTCCAAAGCCTCCACGTCCTTCTGGTAGTGTGGCGACCAGAACTGGACGCAGTATTCCAAATGTGGCCGAACCAACGTTCTATACAGCTGCAACATCATATGCCAACTTTTACATTCTATGCCCCGTCCAATAAAGGCAAGCATGCGATATACCTTCTTGACCACCCTCTCCACCTGTGCTGCCACCTTTAAGGATCTGTGGACTTGTCCACCCAGGTCCCTCTGTGTGTCGAGACTCCTGATGGTTCTGCCATTTATTGTATAGCTCCCCTTTACATTCGATCTCCCGAAATGCCAGACGTTGATTTGCCCTCAAACATCTGCCCCCAATCTACATCCTTCAGTTCCTGCCAAACACTGTTGTAATTAGACTTCTTCCAATTTAGCATCTTCACTTGAGGACTACACTTATCTCTATCCATCAGTACCTTGAAGCTTACTGTTGTGGTCACTGTTCCTGATCTGCTCCCCTGCTGAACCCTCGACCACCTGGCTGGACTCATTCCCCAATAGCAGGTCCAGTATGGCCCCTTCTCTAGTTGGACTATCTACATACTGTTTGATGAAGCCCTCCTAGATGGTCCTTACAAACTCTGCCCCATTACCCCAGGACGAAGTGAGTCATGGTAATACAGGTGAAGTTAAAATCACCCATCACAACAACCCTGTTACTTTTACACCTTGCCGAAATCTGCCTCCATATCTGTTCCTCTATCTCCCGCAGGCCCTTGGGGGGCGTGTAGGAAACTCCCAACATTGTAATTACACTCTTCCTATTCCTGAGCTCTTCCCACATTGTTTCGCTGTCTGAGCACTCCGAGTTGTCCTCCTGCACTACAGCTGCGACATTCCCCTTAAGCTTTTTCCCAGGTCGGAGGTGACGATCACGAGGGGTCACGGGCTCAAGCTGAGAGGGGCGAAGTATGACTCAGACATCAGAGGGACGTTTTTTACACAGAGGCTGGTGGGGGCCTGGAATGCGCTGCCAAGTAGGGTGGTGGAGGCAGGCACGCTGACATCGTTTAAGACTTACCTGGATAGTCACATGAGCAGCCTGGGAATGGAGGGATACAAACGATTGGTCCAGTTGGACCAAGGAGCGGCACAGGCTTGGAGGTCCGAAGGGCCTGTTTCCTGTGCTGTACTGTTCTTTGTTCTAACCAGTAGTGCAACTCCACCACCCCTTTTACATGCCCCTCTGTCCAGCCTTAAGCATCTGTATCCGCGAATGTCAAATCGTCAATCCTGTCCTTCCCTTAACCAAGTCTCTGGAATGGCAACAACATCAAAGTTCCAAATAATAATCCAAGCTCTAAGTTCATCTGTCTCACCTGCAAAACTTTTCGCATTGAAGCAAATGCACTTCAGTCCACCAGGCCCTCTTTGATCAGCCACCATTCCCTGACAGGTACAGCATGGGGATCGGTATAGAGCAAAGCTCCCTCTACATTGCCCCCCATCAAATACTCCCAGGACAGCTACAGCATGAGGATAGATACAGAGTAAAGCTCCCTCTACACTGTCCCCATCAAACACTCCCAGGACAGGTACAGCACGGGGTTTGATGCAGAGTAAAGCTCCCTCTACACTGTCCCCATCAAGCACACCCTGGACAGGTACAGCACGGGGTTAGATACAGAGTAAGGCTCCCTCTACACTGTCCCCCATCAAACATTCTCAGGAGAGGTACAGCACGCGTTTAGGCACAAAGTAAAGCTCCATCCACACTGTCCCCATCAAACACTCCCAGGACAGGTACAGCACGGGGTTAGATACAGAGTAAGGCTCCCTCTACACTGTCCCCCATCAAACAATCTCAGGACAGGTGCAGCACGGGGTTAGGTACAGAGTAAAGCTCCATCTACACTGTCCCCATCAAACACTCCCAGGACAGATACAGCATGGGTTTAGGTACAGAATAAAGCTGCTTCTACACTGTCCCCCATCAAACACTCCCAGGACAGATACAGCACGGGGTTAGATGCAGAGTAAAGCTTCCTCTACATTGTCCCCATCAAACACTCCCAGGACAGATACAGCACAGGGTTAGATACAGAGTAAAGCTTCCTCTACACTGTCCCCCATCAAACACTCCCAGGACAGATACAGCACAGGGTTAGATGCAGAGTAAAGCTCCCTCTACCCTGTCCCCATCAAACACTCCCAGGACAGATACAGCACAGGGTTAGATACAGAGTAAAGCTCCCTCTACACTGTCCCCATCAAACACTCCCAGGACAGATACAGCACAGGGTTAGATGCAGAGTAAAGCTTCCTCTACATTGTCCCCATCAAACACTCCCAGGACAGATACAGCACAGGGTTAGATGCAGAGTAAAGCTTCCTCTACATTGTCCCCATCAAACACTCCCAGGACAGATACAGCACAGGGTTAGATGCAGAGTAAAGCTCCCTCTACACTGTCCCCATCAAACACTCCCAGGACAGATACAGCACAGGGTTAGATGCAGAGTAAAGCTCCCTCTATACTGTCCCCATCAAACACTCCCAGGACAGGTACAGCATGGGTTTAGGTACAGAATAAAGCTGCTTCTACACTGTCCCCCATCAAACACTCCCAGGACAGATACAGCACGGGGTTAGATACAGAGTAAAGCTCCCTCTACACTGTCCCCCATCAAACACTCCCAGGACAGATACAGCACGGGGTTAGATACAGAGTAAAGCTTCCTCTACATTGTCCCCATCAAACACTCCCAGGACAGATACAGCACAGGGTTAGATGCAGAGTAAAGCTCCATCTACACTGTCCCCATCAAACACTCCCAGGACAGGTACAGCACGGGGTTAGATACAGAGTAAAGCTCCCTCTACACTGTCCCCCATCAAACACTCCCAGGACAGATACAGCACGGGGTTAGATACAGAGTAAAGCTTCCTCTACACTGTCCCCTTCAAACACTCCCAGGACAGGTACAGCACGGGGTTAGATACAGAGTAAAGCTTCCTCTACACTGTCCCCTTCAAACACTCCCAGGACAGGTACAGCACGGGGTTAGATACAGAGTAAAGCTTCCTCTACACTGTCCCCTTCAAACACTCCCAGGACAGGTACAGCACGGGGTTAGATACAGAGTAAAGCTCCCTCTACACTGTCCCCCATTAAACACTCCCAGGACAGATACAGCACAGGGTTAGATACAGAGTAAAGCTTCCTCTACACTGTCCCCCATCAAACACTCCCAGGACAGATACAGCACAGGGTTAGATGCAGAGTAAAGCTCCCTCTACCCTGTCCCCATCAAACACCCCCAGGACAGATACAGCACAGGGTTAGATACAGAGTAAAGCTCCCTCTACACTGTCCCCATCAAACACTCCCAGGACAGATACAGCACAGGGTTAGATGCAGAGTAAAGCTTCCTCTACATTGTCCCCATCAAACACTCCCAGGACAGATACAGCACAGGGTTAGATGCAGAGTAAAGCTTCCTCTACATTGTCCCCATCAAACACTCCCAGGACAGATACAGCACAGGGTTAGATGCAGAGTAAAGCTCCCTCTACACTGTCCCCATCAAACACTCCCAGGACAGATACAGCACAGGGTTAGATGCAGAGTAAAGCTCCCTCTATACTGTCCCCATCAAACACTCCCAGGACAGGTACAGCATGGGTTTAGGTACAGAATAAAGCTGCTTCTACACTGTCCCCCATCAAACACTCCCAGGACAGATACAGCACGGGGTTAGATGCAGAGTAAAGCTCCCTCTACACTGTCCCCCATCAAACACTCCCAGGACAGATACAGCACGGGGTTAGATACAGAGTAAAGCTTCCTCTACATTGTCCCCATCAAACACTCCCAGGACAGATACAGCACAGGGTTAGATGCAGAGTAAAGCTCCATCTACACTGTCCCCATCAAACACTCCCAGGACAGGTACAGCACGGGGTTAGATACAGAGTAAAGCTCCCTCTACACTGTCCCCCATCAAACACTCCCAGGACAGATACAGCACGGGGTTAGATACAGAGTAAAGCTTCCTCTACACTGTCCCCTTCAAACACTCCCAGGACAGGTACAGCACGGGGTTAGATACAGAGTAAAGCTTCCTCTACACTGTCCCCTTCAAACACTCCCAGGACAGGTACAGCACGGGGTTAGATACAGAGTAAAGCTCCCTCTACACTGTCCCCCATTAAACACTCCCAGGACAGGTACAGCACGGGGTTAGATACAGAGTAAAGCTCCCTCTACACTGTCCCCCATCAAACACTCCCAGGACAGGTAAGGCACGGGGTTAGATACAGAGTAAAGCTTCCTCTACACTGTCCCCTTCAAACACTCCCAGGACAGGTACAGCACGGGGTTAGATACAGAGTAAAGCTCCCTCTACACTGTCCCCCATTAAACACTCCCAGGACAGGTGCAGCACGGGGTTAGATACAGAGTAAACCTCTCTCTGCACTGTCCCCATTAAACACTCCCAGGACAGGTACAGCACGGGGTTAGATACAGAGTAAAGCTCCCTCTACACTGTCCCCCATTAAACACTCCCAGGACAGGTGCAGCACGGGGTTAGATACAGAGTAAACCTCTCTCTACACTGTCCCCATCAAACACTCCCAGGACAGGTACAGCACGGGGTTAGATACAGAGTAAAGCTCCCTCTGCACTGTCCCCATCAAACATTCCCAGGACAGGTACAGCACGGGGTTAGATACAGAGTAAAGCTCCCTCTACACTGTCCCCATCAAACACTCCCAGGACAGGTACAGCACGGGGTTAGATGCAGAGTAAAGCTCCCTCTACACTGTCCCCATCAAACACTCCCAGGACAGATACAGCACGGGGTTAGATGCAGAGTAAAGCTTCCTCTACATTGTCCCCCATCAAACACACCCAGGACAGATACAGCACGGGGTTAGATACAGAGTAAAGCTTCCTCTACACTGTCCCCATCAAATGCTTTTGGCAATTTCCCTTCATAATCTTTGCCTGCAGCACAGTCTGAGCGTGAGTCTGTGGCTGTGAGTGTGATTGTCTGCCTATCTTGTGCTGTGTGGGTGATTTCAGAATCTAACAGAAGCTTCCCTTCCTTGCCTTCTCCTGTCCTATATTCTCCTTGACATCCAAAGCGCACCTCATGTTGAAAGCTCGAATCATTTATACAGACTGTATTCCTGTTTTTGTCAGTGAGGAAATTGCAGAACCACAGACCAATAGCAGGTGCATTCAGACAGTACAAAGCCCAATGGAGTTTATTTTGGAATGCTACAATATTGTTCCACTCAGTACACTGCGTGCCTTAATGCTGCAGAAAGATTTTACCATATCTATTCTGATCACATTGGCAACATTTCACTGGGTCAATGTTCCCAACAATTTCTAAATCTTTCCACACAGCAATCTCTCAGTTTCAGCATGTGTTTCCTTGTTTGTTTCTCCCTGGTTTGTGTGGATTCTCTGATAGATTCCTCGTCCTTATCCTCCCCATGTGCAGTTGTCCACACCCCATGTCCCTGTCCTGCTCCCAAACGCGGCATCCCATTGCAATAAGGCAGGTGATACAGGAGCGTTTCAGTGAGTGCAGAAGGTGAGTTCTGATTCTGACCCAGCTGTGTGGGTTTGCTGGGTTAACCCCACCATCCAGTGACAGTTTAATCAGGGCATTTATTGTTAGAAATCTAAGTGTTAATCAGTCACTCTTTGTGTCTCTGCCTACATGTTTGCATGCCTGTGTCTGTGTGTGCCTCTCTGTGTCTGAGTGTTTTCTTTGTGTTCATGTTTTAATAAGTGCCAATTTGCCGTAATGTTCCAGCTTAATATACTTGTTTCTGAATCTCAAACAGCCTGCTGTCCATTGCAAATCCACAATAATGTTTAAATTGGTGAATATCTCCCCGTCTCTCTGTGACTCTCTCTGTTCCTCACTTGCTCAATTTGTCCATCTCCGTCCCAGCGAGAAGCATGAAATACTGCAGAATTCTCACCCACTCTCTGAGTCTCTCTCAATCTCTCCCTCTCTCTTTCTCTCTCTCTCTAAATCTCTCAAACTCTCTCTGTCACACACACTGTTGGTTGTGTTCCTCGATTACAGAAATTCTGAAAGCCATGCAAACCAGTAAAATACTTGCAGCGAGTCCCCACAACATGAGGGAGTGGAGAGAGAAAAGGGATGTGTTACCAATCTCACTGTGGACTGTATATCGATTGTGACTGTCTTCAAAACTGCCCATAAGGCTGTTAACACTTCATTGATTCAGATTAAATTAAAACTGACCTGTATTCTCCCCAGTTGCGTTCTGTTAACTCCCCTGGATTCCACAAACACCTGTCTCCACAACTGTCAATCCCTCTCCCCAGCTCTCCCTCTCTCCCTCCCTCATCCCTTGGGAAATAAGGAAAAGCAGGTGACAGAAGTGTTAGTGAGGGATCACTTTGGGACCAGTGACCATAATTCCATTAGTTTTAAGATAGCTATGGGGAATGAAAGGTCTGGCCCAAAGTTTAAAATTCTAAATTGGGGCAAGGCCAATTTTGATGGTATCAGGCAGGAACTTTCAAAAGTGAATTGGGGGAGTCTGTGGGACGGCAAAGGGGTGCCTGATAAGTGGCAGGCTTTCAAAAGTGTTTTAACCAGGGTTCAGGGTAAGCACATTCCACTTGGAGTGAAGGGCAAGGCTGGTAGAAGTAGGGAACCCTGGATGACTGGGGTTCTTGAGGTCCTGGTCAAGAAGAAGAAGGAGACCATGACATGCATAGGCAGCTTGATCGAGTGAATCCCTTGAAGAGAATAGGGGTTTAGGAGTAGAGTTGAGAGAAATCAGGGGGGCAAAAAGGGTACACAAGATTGTTTTGGCAGACAAGTCAAAGGAGAATCCAAAGAGCTTCTACAAATACATAAAGACCAAAAGAGTAACTAGGGAGAGAGTTGTGTCTCACTAAGGTCAACAGGGTCATCTATGTCCGGATCCACAAGAGTTGGGGAGATCCTAAATGAATATTCCTCATCATTATTCACTGTTGAGAAAAGTATGGATGTGAGGGAGCTTGGGGAAATAAATAGTGATGTCTTGAGGAATGTACCTATAACGGAGAAGGAGGTGCTGGAAGTCTTAAAGCACATCAAGGTCGATAAATTCCCTGATGAGGTATATCCCAGGACGTTGTGGGAGGCTAGGGAGGAAATTGCGGTTCCCCGAGCAGAGACATTTGAATCATTGATAATCACATGTGAGATGCCTGAAGATTGGAGGGTGGCAAATGTTGTGCCTTTGTTTAAAAAGGGCTGCAGGGAAAAGCCTGGGTGCTACAGGCCGGTGAGCCTCACATCTGTGGTGGGTCAGTTTTTGGAAGGTATTTTGAGAGACAGGATCTATAGGCATTTAGAGACGCATGGACTGATTAGGAACAGTCAGCATGGCTTTGTGAGTGGAAAATCATGTCTCATAAATTTGATTGAGTTTTTTGAAAGGGTAACCAAGGAGGTAGATGAGGGCAGTACAGTTGATGTTGTCTACATGGACTTTAGCAAGGCCTTTGACAAGGTACCTCATGGTAAGTTGTTGAGTAATGTTAAATCTCACGGGATCCAGTCTGAGGTAGCTGAATGGAAACAAAATTGGCTTGCTGACAGAAGACAGAGGGTGGCTGTAAAGGTTTGGTTTTCACACTGGAGGCCTGTGACCAGCGGAGTGCCTCGGGGATTGGTGCTGGGTCCACTGTTATTTGTCATTTATATTAACGATTTAGATGAGAAGATAGGGAGGCATGGTTAGTAAGTTTGCAGATGACACCAAGATTGGTGGCATAGTGGACAGTGAAGAAGGTTACCTCGAAATGCAACGGGATCTTGGTCAATTGGGCCAGTGAGCTGACAAATCGCAGATGGAGTTGAATTTAGATCAATGTAAGGTGATGCATTTTGGTAGATTGTACCAGGGCAGGACTTATTCAGTGAATGGCAGAGCGTTGGATAGAGTGACAGAACAAAGAGATCTCGGGGTTTAAAAAGAAGGGCGGCATGGACAAGTTGGTCCGAAAGGCCTGGTTCCATGCTGTAAACCTCTTCAACTCTGTGACTCTCCCTTAGTCGCCCCGACTGTCCCAGCCTTGCCCTTTTTCTTCCCACCCTCGCCCCCTCTCTCCCTCCCTCGCGCCCTCTCTCCCTCCCTGGCCCCCTCCCTCTCTCCCTCATCCCCTCTCTCCCACTAAGAGGTGATGTGTTTGGATCTGCTGCAGGGTCTGAATTTTCTGAGAAGTCCCATTGTTGTTGAGCTGCAGTAGATTGAGGGATGGAATATTATTTTGGAAATTAAGTAGTTCCAGATTTTTGATTCATGGAATTTTGCAATTTATGCTCATCCATTTTAATCGTTTTCATGAATAGAAATACTTCCGTAAGGAACTCAAGGGCACACTGATCAATGAAACTATTGGGTTGAGTGAAATCTTGTACATTGTGAGTGAAATCTCCATCTCATGGAGCTGCCTCCATCTTTGATTTTGGAAGAGTTTAAAAACAGGAGAAGTTTGATTTAGTTTTAGTTTTTCATGTTTCTTTGTCAGTGAATGATGTGAAATGTCTCGATAGCTCTGTCTTCTATTGAAAAGGAACAAGCGTCAGCTAATTCCTGACATTTAAACAACACAAAAACCCAGCAGAATTCTCTGCTTTTTCCAAAAACAATTGTAAGTTGTCCACATTTGTATGAATCTAGAAATGAACTCCACTGATTTTCTTTCCTGATTGATATGGTTCCTTTGAAGCTGTGTTGCTGCCTCAAACTTTCTGTCAATTTGATCCCTGAATCCTTAAACTCCTGGAAATAATGCAGACACTTTTGATTTCTATATGGTTCGGAAACATAATGTTCTGATGACTGAGTTTCATGGAATTTATTTCCAATTCGAATATCCAATTTACATGCTTATAATTTATTATTGTTGTGTTATTGTATTTAGTTGCATTCTTCCACGATGGTTATTCTCATTCTCAATTTGGATTATTTCATAAATATTGAAGTTATAATTGTGTTTCCTGATCCCATATTGTTGATGTAAATAGTGAAAGACATTGATCCCAGCGCTGATCCTTGTGGAAAACCACTTCTCACCTTCCAGTGTTGTCCAAACCTGTGTGTTTTACCCTCTGTCGCGAATAAAGACATAAAGTCGACTTTAAATACTTAAACACAATGTCCTTTATTCTATAGCTACTTAAACAACAGCAAATACTTGCAATACATAAACCAAATTCTCATTATCTGTTACTTAACCTAACTTAAGGTTGATTTCCACTTGGAATTAAAACCTGGTCAGGATTTTGTTGTTAAATAGAATCAGTCACTTGTTCTCTGCTCCTTCCAGATGTTGTCTCTCCTTGTGAGCTTGGTTCCTGGGTTCTTCACACTGCCTTTCTGAACAGGCTATTTGTGTTAGCAGAGTTCAAATTCCAAACGTTCCTTGGTAACCAGCCCATTCATTAATCTGAACCCCAATTGCATCGTTCGATTAGGCCAATCATATCCAACCAGAATAGCATCATTGGTCACTTGAGGCCTCATCATCTCAGTGCATATTGTTTGCATTCCAATGGTCATATGAGGAAGAGTGTCTCCCAGAAGTCTGTACAGACCTCATCCCTGTTGGACTTTAACCTGGTGTTGTTAAACGTCTTACTGTGTTTACCCCAGTCCAACGCCGGCATCTCCACATCAGACCTCATCCCTGCCAGGGACAAGCTGTTGAATGTGACACCTCCTGTCCTTTGTCAAATTCCAGGCCGCTGACCACAAGGAAATTCAACATAGTGAAAAAAACAACTTTAACCAAGAAGCCAGGTTTGTTGGATTGAAGATCTTTCAGGATATTAAAAGTTAAAACTCCATTCAGCCACAGCAGCAATCAGAGTAAATCCCATTAACTCCGATTCACTGTGTTCTGTCTTTGGAGCCAACTTGTTGTCCACTCTGGTGCTTGTCCTCTTACTCCACTTGCTCTGAGATTACTCACCACTCTGTTAAGTGTTAACTTACTTCAGAAATTTAGAAACTCAAGGTGTCTGACATGAATCATATTAATCTCATCGATTATTCCAGATTATTACTCAAATAATTCAACTAAATCTGTCAAGAATGATCTTAGAACATAGAACTCATCCACTACTCCACCAATCTTGGTGTCATCAGCAAATTTACTGATCCACCCTTCAGCCCCCTCCTCCAAGTCAGTTATAAAAATTACAAATAGCAGAGGACCAAGCACTGATCCCTGTGGCACTCCGCTGGTCACCGGTTTCCAGTCCGAAAATTTTCCAACCACCACCACCCTCTGTCTTCTGTGAGATAGCCAGTTACCTATCCAATCGGCCAAACTTCCCTCTATCCCACACATCCTTACTTTCTTCATCAGCCGACCGTGGAGGACTTTATCAAAAGCCTTACTCAAATCCATGGATATGACATCAACTGCACTACCTTCATCAACACACTTAGTTACCTCCTCAAAAAATTCTATCAAATTTGTGAGGCAAGACTTGCCCTTCACAAATCCATGCTGACTATCCCGGATTAAGCTGCATCTTTCTAAATGGTCGTAAATCCTATCCCTAAGGACCTTTTCCATCAACTTACCGACCACCAAAGTAAGACTAACCGGTCTATAATTACCAGGGTCATTTCTATTCCCTTTCTAAAAAAGAGGAACAACATTCGCCATTCTCCAGTCCTCTGGCACCACCCCCGTGGACAGTGAGGACCCAAAGATCAATGCCAAGGGCTCTGCTATCTCATCCCTTGCCTCCCAAAGAATCCTAGGATATATTTCATCAGGCCCAGGGGACTTATCAACTTTCAGTTTATTCAAAATTGCTAGTACATCTTCCCTCCAAACATCTACTTCCTCCAGCCTATCAGCCTGTGACACCCTCTCTTCCTCAAAAACATGGCCCCTCTCCTTGGTGAACATCGAAGAAAAGTATTCATTCATCACCTCTCCTATCTCTTCTGACTCCATGCACAAATTCCCACGACCGTCCTTGACCGGCCCCAACCTCACCCTGGTCATTCTTTTATTCCTCACATAAGAGTAAAAAGCCTTGGGGTTTTCCTTGATCCGACCCACCACGGACTTCTCATGCCCCCTCCTAGCTCTCCTAAGCCCCTTTTTCAGCTCATTTCTTGCTAACTTGTAACCCTCCATCGAGCCAACTGAACCTTGTTTTCTCAACCTAACATACGCTTCCTTCTTCCTCTTGACAAGACATTCCACCTCTTCTGTGAACCATGGTTCCCTCACTCGGCCATTTCCTCTCTGCCTGGCAGGGACATACCTATCAAGGACACGCAGTATTTGTTCCTTGAAAAAGTTCCACTTATCATTAGTGCCTTTGCCTGACAATTTTTGTTCCCATCCTATGCTTCCTAATTCCCGCCTGATTGGATCATAATTACCTCTCCCCCAATTGTAAACAATGCCCTTCCGTACGGCCCTCACCATCTCCATTGCAATAACAAAAGACACGGAATTGTGGTCACGATATCCAAAGTGCTCTCCCACAACCAAACCAACACTTGTCCCGGTTCATTTCCCAGTACCAAATCCAATGTGGCCCCACCGCTTGTCGGCCTATCCACATATTGTGTCAGGAACCCCTCCTGCACACACTGCACAAAAACTGCCCCATCCAAACTATTCGACCTATAAAGGTTCCAATCAATATTTGGAAGGTTAAAGTCCCCCATGACAACTACCCTGTGACCCCCACTCCTATCCATAATCTGCTTCGCAATTTCTTGCTCCACATCTCTATTACTATTTGGGGGCCTATAGTAAACTCCTAACAACGTGACCGCTCCTTTCCTATTCCTAACCTCAGCCCATATTACCTTTGTAGGCAGATCCCCTTCAAAATGCCTTTCTGCAGCCGTTACACTCTCCTTGATTAACAGTGCCACTCCTCCACCTCTTTTACCAGCTACCCTACACTTACTGAAACATCTATACCCCGGAACTTCCAACAACCATTCCTGTCCTTGTTCTACCCATGTCTCCGTAATGGCCACAACATCGTAGTCCCAAGTACCAATCCACGCCCCAAGTTCACCTACCTTATTTCGGATGCTCCTTGCATTGAAGTAGACACACTTCAACCCACCTTCTTGTCTGCTGGGACCCACCTTTGACCATGATACCCTTCCCAGTACCTCACTGCACTGTGTTAAAGTGGATTGGGGACTGGCTATCCGACAGGAAGCAAAGAGTCGGAATAAATGGGTGTTTTTCCGGTTGGAGGAAGGTAACTAGTGGCGTGCCGCAGGGATCGGTACTCGGGCCGCAACTGTTTACCATTTATATAGATGATCTGGAGGAGGGGACGGAGTGTAGGGTAACGAAGTTTGCAGACGACACAAAGATAAGTGGAAAAGTGAATCGTGTGGAGGACGGAGAAGATCTGCAGAGAGATTTGGACAGGCTGAGTGAGTGGGCGAGGATATGGCAAATGGAGTATAACGTTGATAAATGCGAGGTTATACACTTTGGAGGAAATAATAACAAATGGGATTACTATCTCAATGGAAACAAATTAAAACATGCTACCGTGCAAAGGGACCTGGGGGTCCTTGTGCATGAGACGCAAAAGCCCAGTCTGCAGGTACAACAGGTGATCAAGAAGGCAAATGGGATGTTGGCCTATATTGCGAGGGGGATAGAATATAAAAGCAGGGATGTCTTGATGCACCTGTACAGGGCATTGGTGAGGCCGCAGCTGGAATACTGTGTGCAGTATTGGTCCCCTTATATGAGGAAGGATATATTGGCATTGGAGGGAGTGCAGAGAAGGTTCACCAGGTTGATACCGGAGATGAGGGGTTTGGATTATGAGGAGAGGCTGAGGAGATTGGGTTTGTACTCGTTGGAGTTTAGAAGGATGAGGGGGGATCTTATGGAGACTTATAAGATAATGCGGGGGCTGGATAGGGTGGAGGCGGAGAGATTCTTTCCACTTAGTAAGGAAGTTAAAACTAGAGGACACAGCCTCAAAATAAAGGGGGGTCGGTTTAAGACAGAGTTGAGGAGGAACTTCTTCTCCCAGAGGGTGGTGAATCTCTGGAATTCTCTGCCCACTGAGGTGGTGGAGGCTACCTCGCTGAATATGTTTAAAGCGCGGATGGATGGATTCCTGATCGGTAAGGGAATTAAGGGTTATGGGGATCAGGCGGGTAAGTGGTACTGATCCACGTCAGATCAGCCATGATCTTATTGAATGGCGGGGCAGGCTCGAGGGGCTAGATGGCCTACTCCTGCTCCTATTTCTTATGTTCTTATGCACTCACTGACCTCTGGACTACAACTCCTTTTCCCATCCCCCTGAAAAATTAGTTTAAACCCCCCCCCCGAAGAGCCGTAGCAAATGTCCCTCCCAGGATATTGGTCCCCCTCTGGTTCAGGTGCACCCCGTCCTGTTGGTACAGGTCCCACCTTCCCCAGAAAGTGTTCCAATTATCCACATAGCTGAAACCCTCCCTCCTACACCACCCTGCATCCATGTGTTTAACTACACTCTCTCCCTGTTCCTCAACTCGCTATCCCGTGGCACCGGCAACATACCAGAGATGACAACCTGTTTTGTCCTGGCTCTCAGCTTCCACCCAAGCTCCCTGAATTCCTGTTTTAAGTCCCCGTCCCCTCTCTTACCGATGTCTTTGGTGTCGACGTGCACCACGACTTGTGACTGTTCCCCCTCCCCCTTTGGAATCCTGAAGACACGGTCGGAGATGTCACGGACCCTGGCATCCGGGAGGCAACATACCATCCGTGAGTCACTCTTGTTGCCACAGAACCTCCTATCTATCCCTCGAACAAACGAGGCCCCAATAACTATAGCTCTACCGCTCTCCCCCTTTCCCTTCTGAGCCACAGGGACGGACTCAGCGCTGGCGATCTGGTCACTGCGGCTCACCACTGGTAGGTCGCCCCCCTCACCTGTATCCAAAGTGGAATACTTGTTGCTAAGGGGAACGACCACAGGGGATCCCCGCACCGACTGCTTCCTCCCAGCCCCTCTCACTGTCACCCATCTATTTTCATTCCCTGGAGCAACTATATCCCTGAAGCTTGTGTCTATGGCCCTCTCTGCCTCCCTGATGACCCTAAGCTCATCCAACTCCAGCTCCCTAACGCGGTCTTGGAGGAGCTGCAGATGGGTGCACCTCCCACAGGTGTAATCAGCAGGGACACTGACGGTGTCCCTCACCTCAAACATTCTGCAGGAGGAACATTGCACTGCCTTCACTTCCATCCCCTCCATATAACTTACTGCTACAAAGAAAAAGAATTGCTCCAATGGAACACTGAACCCTTTTTCCCCTTCCTCAGAGTGCACTGGGAAAGAACAAGGATTCAAAATTGAAGGGTAACAGAATGAATTTTAACCTGTCCTGTGTCGCCCGCTTCCGCCTAAGCCCTGCGAGCCAAAGCCCTTCCAGCTCTCACTCTGCTTCCCACTCAGTCCACTGCCCGCTCCCGACGCTGCCCGCTGTAGAGTGCGGCCGGCTTTTTATGTTCCAGTCGAACAAAGAGGTCGAACCCCCCCAGGGAACGGACTTTTATACGAAGAACTCAACCTCCCAGTGAATATGTGCTGAGCTCTCTTTATCACAGCCTGTGTTACTTGATTTGTTTGACTCTTTTGGAGTTGGTTCAATTCTTCATGTTCAGACTGTTGATGTTGAGACTGGACCATTGATCTTTGGAATGTTGTTTCTTTCCTGATTTAAACACAATAATAACACAAACCATCTCCTGCTTTCCAATCCTGTGGTTAACTTCTGATGCTGTGATGGTTAAGAAGGCAGACATGACAGTTGTCTTTATTAGCCGAGTTGTAGGAGATAGGAGCAGGCAGGTTGTGATGGAGCTGTATAAAACCCTCATTGAGCCTCAGCTGGAGGACAGTGAGGAGTTCCAGTGGCCTCACTAGAAGAAGGATGTGATTTCCCAGTGAGGGACGGAAGAGGGATTCACCGGGATGTTTCCTGGGCTGGAGTGTTTCTGCAGTGAAGACAGGATGGTGAGGCTGGGGTTGTTTTCTTCAGAACAGTGAACGCGGAGCGTGGACCTCATTGTGGTTACAAAATAATGAGGGACAAAGATAGGAGAGTTAAGAAGAAACTTTTTCCTCTTAGCAGAGAGGTCAATATCCAGGAGCAGTGGATTTAGGGTGGATTTGAGGGGAACATTAACGTTCCATAGTCATGTCAGAAATCCTGCTGGCCATCCTGCACAGCAGGATCCCACAGACACGCCAATCGCAACGTGTTAGCAGCCAGATAGAAAACAAAAGAGTAGATGTGAATTGATGAAAGGATAAAACACAACAGCACGGATTCACCCCCAGTTACAGAGTCGCTGTTTATACATCCAACCTATGGGAGGATGTGATTGAGGTTCCTTATCCAAATTCAAGAAAGGCATTGATTCAGAAGGGAAAATAATCAGAGTATGAAA
Source organism: Mustelus asterias (assembly GCF_964213995.1). NCBI lineage: Eukaryota > Metazoa > Chordata > Chondrichthyes > Carcharhiniformes > Triakidae > Mustelus > Mustelus asterias. The sequence goes on from NW_027590430.1 coordinate 306,910, forward strand.
ATAAACTGGTGTGGAAGGTTAAAATGGGCAGGATGGAGAGATGCTTCAGCGTGATTTGGATAGGGTGTGTCTGTGGGCATCTGCATGGAAGATGCAGTATAATGTGACTCAGTGTGAGGTGATCCACTTTGGCAGCAATAATAAGAACACAGGTTATTACTTGAACGGATGTAAATTGAGAGCTGGATACTCAGCGAGACCTTGGTGTCCTCATGCATCAGTCACTGAAAGTAAGCAAGCAGGCACAGCTGGCAGTAACAAAGGCAAATGGGATGTTGGCCTTCACAGCGAGAGGATTTGAGGAGAGAAATAGGGATGTTTTGCTGCATTTGTCGAGGGCATTGGAGTTTTATAGAACATAGAACAGTACAGCCCAGAACAGGCCCTTCGGCCCACGATGTTGTGCCGAGCTTTATGTGAAACCAAGATCAAGCTATCCCACTCCCTATCATCCTGGTGTGCTCCATGTGCCTATCCAATAACCGCTTAAATGTTCCTAAAGTGTCTGACTCCACTATCACTGCAGGCAGTCCATTCCACACCCCAACCACTCTCTGCGTAAAGAACCTATCTCTGATATCCTTCCTATATCTCCCACCACGAACCCTATAGTTATGCCCCCTTGTAATAGCTCCATCCACTCGAGGAAATAGTCTTTGAACGTTCACCCTATCTATCCCCTTCATCATTTTATAAACCTCTATTAAGTCTCCCCTGAGCCTCCGCCGCTCCAGAGAGAATAGCCCTCGCTCCCTCACCCTTTCCTCATAAGACCTACCCTCCAAACCAGGCAGCATCCTGGTAAATCTCCTCTGCACTCGTTCCAGCGCTTCCACATCCTTTTATAGTGAGGTGACCAGAACTGCACACAATATTCCAAATGTGGTCTCACCGAGGTCCTGTACAGTTGCAGCATAACCCCACGGCTCTTAAACTCCAACCCCCTGTTAATAAAAGCTAACACACTATAGGCCTTCTTCACGGCTCAATTCAATTGAGTGGCAACGTTTAGAGATCTGTGGATATGGACCGCAAGATCTCTCTGTTCCTCTACAATCTTCAGAACCCTACCATCCTCAAGGATGACTCTAAATAGTGACACAATCCCCAAGGATCTCTCTAAATAGTGACACAATCCCCAAGGATCACTCTAAATAGTGACACAATCCCCAAGGATCACTCTAAATAATGACACAATCCCCAAGGATCACTCTAAATAGTGACACAATCCCCAAGGATCACTCTAAATACTGACACAATCCCCAAGGGTCACTCCAAATAGTGACACAATCCCCAAGGGTCACTCCAAATAGTGACACAATCCCTAAGGATCACTCTAAATAGTGACACAATCCACAAGGATGACACTAAATAGTGATACAATCCCCAAGGATCACGCTAAATAGTGACACAATCCCCAAGGATCACTATAAATAGTGACAAAGGCCAAAGGATCTCTCTAAATAGTGACACAATCCCCAAGGATCACTCTAAATCGTGACACAATCCCCAAGGATCACTCTAAATAGTTACACAATCCCCAAGAATCACTCTAAATAGTGACACAATCCCCAAGGATCACTCTAAATACTGACACAATCCCCAAGGGTCACTCCAAATAGTGACACAATCCCCAAGGGTCACTCCAAATAGTGACACAATCCCTAAGGATCACTCTAAATAGTGACACAATCCACAAGGATGACACTAAATAGTGATACAATCCCCAAGGATCACGCTAAATAGTGACACAATCCCCAAGGATCACTATAAATAGTGACAAAGGCCAAAGGATCTCTCTAAATAGTGACACAATCCCCAAGGATCACTCTAAATCGTGACACAATCCCCAAGGATCACTCTAAATAGTTACACAATCCCCAAGAATCACTCTAAATAGTGACACAATCCCCAAGGATCACTCTAAATAGTGACACAGACCCCAAGGATCACTCTAAATAGTGACACAATCCCCAAGGATCACTCTAAATAGTGACACAATCCCCAAGGATCACTCTAAATAGTGAAAGAATAGCCAAGGATCACACAAACAAGTGACACAATACCCAAGGAACACTCGAAATAGTGACACAATCCTCAAGGATCACACTAAATAATGACACAATCCCCAGGGATCACTCTAAATACTGACACAATCCCCAAGGATCTCTCTAAATAGTGACACAATCCCCAAGGATCACTCTAAATAGTGACACAATCCCCAAGGATCTTCTCTAAATAGTGACACAATCCCCAAGGATCACTCCAAATAGTGACACAATCCCCAAGGACCACTCAAAATAGTGACACAATCCCCAAGGATCACTCAAAATAGTGACACAATCCCCAAGGATCACTCTAAATAGTGACACAATCCCAAAGGATCACTCAAAATAGCGACACAATCCACAAGGATCACTCCAAATAGTGACACAATCTCCAAGGATCACCCTAAATATTGACACAATGCCCAAGGATCACTCTAAATCATGACAGAATCCTCGAGGATCATTCAAAATAGTGACACAATGCCCAAGGATCACTCCAAATAGTGACACAATCCTCAAGGGTCACACTAAATACTGACACAATCCCCAAGGATCTCCCTAAACAGTGACACAATCCCCAAGGATAAGTCCAAATAGTGGCACAATCCCCAAGGATCACTCTAAATATTAACAAAATCCCCAAGGATCTCTCTAAATAGTGACACAATTCCCAAGGATCACTCTAAATAGTTACACAATCCCCAACGATAACACTAAATGGTGAGACAATCCCCAAGGATCACACTAAAAAGTGACACAGTTCCCAAGGATCACATTAAATAGTGACACAATCCCCAAGGATCACTACAAATAGTGACACAATCCCCGAGGATCACTCTCAATAGTGACACAATCCCCAAGGATCACTCTAATTAGTGACACAATCCGCAAGGATCACTCAAAATAGTGACACAATCCCCAAGGATCACTCTAAATAGTGACACAATCCCCAAGGATCTTCTCTAAATAGTGACACAATCCCCAAGGATCACTACAAATAGTGACACAATCCCCAAGGATCACTCAAAATAGTGACACATTCCCCAAGGATCACTCAAAATAGTGACACATTCCCCAAGGATCACTCAAAATAGTGACACAATCCCCAAGGCCACTCTTAATAGTGACTCAATGCACAAGGATCACTCTAAATAGTGACACAATCCCCAAGGATCACTCTAAATAGTGACACAATCCCCAAGGATCACTCAAAATAGTGACACAATCCCCAAGGATCACTCCAAATAGTGACACAATCTCCAAGGATCACCCTAAATATTGACACAATGCCAAGGATCACTCTAAATCATGACAGGATCCTCGAGGATCATTCAAAATAGTGACATAATGCCCAAGGATCACTCCAAATAGTGACACTATCCCCAAGGGTCACACTAAATACTGACACAATCCCCAAGGATCTCCCTAAACAGTGACACAATCCAGAAGGATAACTCCAAATAGTGGCACAATCCCCAAGGATCACTCTAAGTATTGACACAATCCCCAAGGATCACTCTAAATAGTGACACAATCCCCAAGGATCACTCTAAATAGTTACCCAATCCCCATGGAACACTCTAAATAGTGACACAATCCCCAAGGATCTCTCAAAATACTGTCACAATCCCCCCGGATCACTCTTATTAGTGACACAATCCCCAAGATTTCTCTAAATAGTGACACAATCCCCAAGGATCACTCTAAATAGTGACACAATCCCCAAGGATCACTCTAAATAGTTACACAATCCCCAAGGATCACTCTAAATGGTGAGACATTCCCCAAGGATCACTCTAAATAGTGACACAGACCCCAAGGATCACTCTAAATATTGACACAATCCCCAAGGATCACTCTAAATAGTGACAAAATTCCCAAGGATCACTCTAAATAGAGACACAATCCCCAAGGATCACCAAAAAAAGTGACACAATACCCAAGGAACACTCGAAATAGTGAGACAATCCTCAAGGATCACTCGAAATAATGACACAATCCCCAGGGATCACTCTAAATAGGGACACAATCCCCAAGGATCACTCTAAATACTGACACAATCCCCAAGGATCTCTCGAAATAGTGACACAATCCCCAAGGATCACTCTAAATAGTGACACAATCCCCAAGGTCACTCTTAATAGTGACTCAATGCACACGGATCACTCGAAATAGAGACACAATCCCCAAGGATCACTCTAAATAGTGACACAATCCCCAAGGATCACTCCAAATAGTGACACAATCCCCAAGGATCACCCTAAGTATCGACACAATGCCCAATGATCACTCTACATAGTGACACAGTCCCCAAGGATAACTCCAAATAGTGACACAATCCCCAAGGATCACTCTAAATAGTGACTCAATCCACAAGAATCCCTCTAAATAGTGATACAATCCCCAAGGATCACTCAAAATAGTGACACAATCCCCAAGGTCACCCTAAATAATGTCGCAATGCCCAAGGATCACTCTAAATAGTGACACAATCCCCATGGATCACTCTAAATAGTGACACAATCCCCAAGGATCACTCTAAATAGTTACACAATCCCCAAGGATCTCTCTAAATAGTGACACAATCCCCAAGGATCACTCTAAATAGTGACACAATCCCCAAGGATCACTCTAAACAGTGACACAATACCCAAGGATCACTCTAAATAGTGACACAATCCCCATGGATCACTCTAAATAGTGACGCAGTCCCCAAGGATCTCTCTAAATAGTGACACAATCCCTAAGGATCACTCTAAATAGTGACACAATCCCCAAGGATCACTCGAAATAGTGACACAATCCCCAAGAATCACTCTAAATACTGACAAAATCCCCAAGAATCTCTCTAAATACTGACACAATCCCCAAGAATCACTCTAAATAGTGACACAATCCCCATGGATCACTCGAAATAGTGACACAATCCCCACGGATCACTCTAAATAGTGACACAATCCCCAAGGATCACTCTAAACAGTGACACAATCCCCATGGATCTCTCAAAATACTGACACAATCCCCAAGGATCACTCTAAATAGTGACACAATCCCCAAGGATCTCTCTAAATAGTGACACAATCCCCTAGGATCACTCTAAATAGTGACACAATCCCCAAGGATCTCTCTAAATAGTGACACAATCCACAAGGATCTCTCTAAATAGTTACACAATCCCCAAGGATCACTCTAAATAGTGAGACAATCCCCAAGGATCACTCTAAATAGTGACACAATCCCCAAGGGTCACTCCAAATAGTGACAATCCCCAAGGATCACTCTAAATAGTGACACAATCCCCAAGGACCACTATAGATAGTGACACAGGTGCAAGGATCTCTCTAAATAGTGACACAATCCCCAAGGATCACTCTAAATCGTGACACAATCTCCAAGGATCACTCTAAATAGTTACACAATCCCCAAGGATCACTCTAAATAGTTAGACAATCCCCAAGGATCACTCTAAATAGTTACACAATCCCCAAGGATCTCTCTAAATAGTGACACAATACCCAACGATCACTCTAAATGCTGACACAATCCCCAAGAATCACTCTAAATGCTGCCACGTTCCCCAAGGAACACTTTAAATAGTGACACATTCCCCAAGGATCACTCAAAATAGTGACACAATCCCCAAGGTCACTCTACATAGTGACTCAATGCACAAGGATCACTCTAAATAGTGTCACAATCCCCAAGGGTCACTCTAAATAGTGTCACAATCCCCAAGGATCACTCTAAATAGTGACACAAACCCCAATGTTCACTCGAAATAGTGACGCAAAACCCAAGGATCACTCTAAATAGTGACACAATCCCCATGGATCACTCTAAATAGTGACACAATCCCCAAGGTTCACTCAAAATAATGACACAATCCCCAAGGTCAGTCTAAATAGTGACTCAATGCACAAGGATCACTCGAAATAGTGACACAATCCCCAAGGATCACTATAAATAGTGACACAATCCCCAAGAATCACTCTTAGCAGTGACACAATACCCAAGGATCAGTCTAAATAGTGACACAATCCCCAAAAATCACTCTAAACAGTGACACAGTACCCAAGGATCACTCGAAATAGTGACAATTCCCAAGGATCACTATAAATAGTGACACAACCCCAAGGATCACTCTCAATAGTGACACAATCCCCAAGAATCACTCTAAACAGTGACACAATACCCAAGGATCACTCTAAATAGTGACACAATCCCCATGGGTCACTCTAAATAGTGACACAATCCCCAAGGATCACTTAAAATAGTGCAACAATGCCCAAAAATCACTCTAAACAGTGACACAATATCCAAGGATCACTCTACATAGTGACACAATCCCCAAGGATCACTCTAAATAGTGACACAATCCCCAAGGATCACTCAAAATAGTGACACAATCCCCAAGGATCTCTCTAAATAATGACACAATCCCCAAGGATCACTCTAAATAGTGACTCAATCCCCAAGGATCACTCTAAATGCTGCCACATTCCCCAAGGAACACTTTAAATAGTGACACATTCCCCAAGGATCACTCAAAATAGTGACACAATCCCTAAGGTCACTCTAAATAGTGACTCAATGCACAAGGATCACTCTAAATAGTGTCACAATCCCCAAGGGTCACTCTAAATAGTGTCACAATCCCCAAGGATCACTCTAAATAGTGACACAAACCCCAATGATCACTCGAAATAGTGACGCAAAACCCAAGGATCACTCTAAATAGTGACACAATCCCCAAGGATCACTCGAAATAGTGACACAATCCCCAAGGTCACTCTAAATACTGACACAATCCCCAAGGATCACTCTGAATAGTGACACAATCACCAAGAATCACTCTAAACAGTGACACAATACCCAGGGATCACTCTAAATAGTGACACAATCCCCATGGATCACTCTAAATAGTGACACAATCCCCAAGGTCACTCTAAATAGTGACTCAATGCACAAGGATCACTTGAAATAGTGACACAATCCCCAAGGATCACTCTAAATAGTGACACAATCCCCAAGGATCACTTAAAATAGTGAAACAATCCCCAAAAATCACTCCAAACAGTGACACAATATCCAAGGATCACTCTAAATAGTGACACAATCCCCAAGGATCACTCTCAATAGTGACACAATCCCCAAGGATCACTCAAAATAGTGACACAATCCCCAATGATCACTCTAAATAGTGACACAATCCCCAAGGATCACTCCAAATAGTGACTCAATCTCCAAGGATCACTCTAAATGCTGCCACATTCCCCAAGGAACACTTTAAATAGTGACACATTCCCCAAGGATCACTCAAAATAGTGACACAATCCCCAAGGTCACTCTAAATAGTGACTCAATGCACAAGGATCACTCTAAATAGTGTCACAATCCCCAAGGATCACTCTAAATAGTGTCATATTCCCCAAGGATCACTCTAAATAGTGACACAAACCCCAATGATCACTCTAAATAGTGACGCAATACCCAAGGATCACTCTAAATAGTGACACAATCCCCAAGGATCACTATAAATAGTGACACAATCCCCAAGAATCACTCTAAAAAGTGACACAATACCCAAGGATCACTCTGAATAGTGACACAGTCCCCAAGGATCACTCTAAATAGTGTCACAATCCCCAAGGATCACTCTAAATAATGTCACAATCCCCATGGATCACTCTAAATAGTGACACAAACCCCAAGGATCACTCTAAATAGTGACACAATCCCCAAGAATGACTCTAAATAGTGACACAATCCCCCAGGATCACTCTAAATGTTGACACAACCCCAAGGTCACTCTAAATAATGACACAATCCCCAAGGATCACTCTAAATAGTGACACAATCCCCAAGGGTCACTCCAAATAGTGACACAATCCCCAGGGATCACTCGAAATACTGACACAATCCCCAAGGATCAATCTAAATAGTGACACATTCCCCAAAGATCTCTCCAATGGTGACACCATCCCCAAGGATCACTCTAAATAGTGCCACAATACCCAAGGATCACTCTAAATAGTGACACAAACCCCAAGGATCACTCTAAATAGTGACACAATCCCCAAGGATCACTCTAAATAGTGGCACAATCCCCAAGGGTCACTCTAAATAGTGCCACAATACCCAAGGATTCCTCTAAATAGTGACACAAACCCCAAGGATCACTCTAAATAGTGACACAATCCCCAAGGGTCACTCTAAATAGTGCCACAATACCCAAGGATCACTCTAAATAGTGACACAAACCGCAAGGATCAATCTAAATAGTGACACAATCCCCAAGGATCACTCTAAATAGTGACACAAACCCCAAGGATCATTCTAAATAGTGACACAATCCCCAAGGATCACTCTAAATAGTGACACAATCCCCAAGGATCACTCTAAATAGTGACACAATCCCCAAGGGTCACTCTAAATAGTGCCACAATACCCAAGGATCACTCTAAATAGTGACACAAACCCCAAGGTCACTCTAAATAGTGACTCAATGCACAAGGATCACTCTAAATAGTGTCACAATCCCCAAGGATCACTCTAAATAGTGTCATATTCCCCAAGGATCACTCTAAATAGTGACACAATCCCCAAGGATCACTATAAATAGTGACACAATCCCCAAGAATCACTCTAAAAAGTGACACAATACCCAAGGATCACTCTGAATAGTGACACAGTCCCCAAGGATCACTCTAAATAGTGTCACAATCCCCAAGGATCACTCTAAATAATGTCACAATCCCCATGGATCACTCTAAATAGTGACACAAACCCCAAGGATCACTCTAAATAGTGACACAATCCCCAAGAATGACTCTAAATAGTGACACAATCCCCCAGGATCACTCTAAATGTTGACACAACCCCAAGGTCACTCTAAATAATGACACAATCCCCAAGGATCACTCTAAATAGTGACACAATCCCCAAGGGTCACTCCAAATAGTGACACAATCCCCAGGGATCACTCGAAATACTGACACAATCCCCAAGGATCAATCTAAATAGTGACACATTCCCCAAAGATCTCTCCAATGGTGACACCATCCCCAAGGATCACTCTAAATAGTGCCACAATACCCAAGGATCACTCTAAATAGTGACACAAACCCCAAGGATCACTCTAAATAGTGACACAATCCCCAAGGATCACTCTAAATAGTGGCACAATCCCCAAGGGTCACTCTAAATAGTGCCACAATACCCAAGGATTACTCTTAATAGTGACACAAACCCCAAGGATCACTCTAAATAGTGACACAATCCCCAAGGATCACTCTAAATAGTGACACAATCCCCAAGGGTCACTCTAAATAGTGCCACAATACCCAAGGATCACTCTAAATAGTGACACAAACCGCAAGGATCAATCTAAATAGTGACACAATCCCCAAGGATCACTCTAAATAGTGACACAAACCCCAAGGATCATTCTAAATAGTGACACAATCCCCAAGGATCACTCTAAATAGTGACACAATCCCCAAGGATCACTCTAAATAGTGACACAATCCCCAAGGGTCACTCTAAATAGTGCCACAATACCCAAGGATCACTCTAAATAGTGACACAAACCCCAAGGATCACTCTAAATAGTGACACAATCCCCAAGGATCACTCTAAATAGTGACACAAACCCCAAGGATCACTCTAAATAGTGACACAATCCCCAAGGATCACTCTAAATAGTGACACAAACCCCAAGGATCACTCTAAATAGTGACACAATCCCCAAGGATCACTCTAAATAGTGACACAATCCCCAAGGATCACTATAAATAGTGACACTTTCCCCAATGATCACTCTAAATAGTGACACAATCCCCAAGGTCACTCTGAATAGTGACACAATCCCCAAGGATCACTCTGAATAGTGACACAATCCCCAAGGATCACTCTGAATAGTGACACAATCCCCAAGGATCACTCTAAATAATGACACAATCCCCAAGGATCACTCTAAATAGTGACACAAACCCCAAGGATCACTCTAAATAGTGACACAATCCCCAAGGATCACTCTAAATAGTGACACAATCCCCAAGGATCACTATAAATAGTGACACTTTCCCCAATGATCACTCTAAATAGTGACACAATCCCCAAGGTCACTCTGAATAGTGACACAATCCCCAAGGATCACTCTGAATAGTGACACAATCCCCAAGGATCACTCTGAATAGTGACACAATCCCCAAGGATCACTCTAAATAATGACACAATCCCCAAGGATCACTCTAAATAGTGACACAATCCCCAAGAATCACCCCAGATAGTGACACAATCCTCAAGGTTCACTCTAAACAGTCACCAACTCACGTACACACACCCTCACCAACTCGCGTACACTCACACACCCCCTCACCAACTCACGTACACTCACACACACCCTCACCAACTCACGTACACTCACAAACACACCCTCACCAACTCATGTACACTCACACACACACCCTCACCAACTCACGTACACTCACACACACACCCTCACCAACTCGCGTACACTCACTCACACACCCTCACCAACTCACGTACTCTCACACACACACATCCTCACCAACTCGCGTGCACTCACACACACTCCCTCACGTACTCGCGTACACTCACACACACACCCTCACCAACTCACGTACACTCACACACCCTCACCAACTCATGTACACTCACACACACCCTCACCTACTCACGTACACTCACACACACCCTCACCAACTCATGTACACTCACACACACACCCTCACCAACTCATGTACACTCACACACACACCCTCACCAACTCACTTACACACACACACACCCTCATCAACTCACGTACACTCACACACACCCTCACCAACTCACGTACACTCACACACACCCTCACCAACTCACGTACACTCACACACACACACCCTCACCACCTCACGTACACTCACACACACGCTCACCAATTTACGTACACTCACACACACCCTCACCAACTCACGAACACTCACGCACACACCCTCACCAACTCACGTACACTCACACACCCTCACCAACTCACGTACACTCACGCACACACCCTCACCAACTCACGTACACTCACACACACACCCTCACCAACTCACGTACACTCACACACGCACCCTCACCAACTCACGTACACTCACACACACCCTCACCAACTCGCGTACACTCACACACACCCTCACCAACTCACGTACACTCACACACACACCCTCACCAACTCACGTACACTCTCCCACACACACATTTACACAATATTACACACTCACACACTCTCTCACACACACTTACACAAACTCACACTCTCACATGACTCATACACCCTCTCAAATGCACATTCAGGAATTTGTATATCCTCACTGTCCTAAACACACTCTCTCACACACTCTCACACAAACACACACTCACATTCTCTGGTACACACACTAACATACATGCGCACAATCACAAGCTGTCTCTCGTGGACCCGCTCACAGACAGACACACTCTAATCTTCAATCTTCCATGACAAAAACACCCACAAACACAGACACTATCAAGCACTCTCAGACCTGACACAATCCGCACGCCCTCTGCCTCCCTGTGTCACCCTCACACACTCCCACACTCTCGCTCCCTCTGTCACACTCCCTCTCTTTATATACTGCATGCACCCACACACACAAAAACACACATGCAAACTCACACACTTGCACGCTCACACGCTTGCACACTCACACTTCTCACACACTCTTTCACACAATCCCTCTGTAACATTCACTCCCTCACTCACACTTTCCTCTCACAAACTCCCACTCCCACTCACTCCCTCCCTCTGCCCCACAACACAGCTTCTCTCAGGCCACTTCATATCACTGATCCTTCTCTCCCCAACTCTCACCCCTTCTCTTTATCTGACCCCACTTCTGTCTCTCTCACCCCACCCAATTCTCCCCCTCAGCCCATCTCTATTCTGTGTCTCTCACTCTCTCAGTCCACACGCACACCTCTCTCTCTCATTCGCACTGCATCTCCCACTCACCTCATTTGTCTTCCTCGACCTCTTACCCACTCTGTATCCATCACTCTCCCAGCCCATTTTTCTCCCTCTCTCTCACCACAGTTCCCTCTTTCCTGTTGGACCTTCTCCTCCATTTCTCTTGCCAATGTCATCACATCTTGTCTAAAGTGTGTGACCCAGAACAGGACACAATACTCCAGCTGATCTATTTAATGTGAACACAGCACCGGGTCCATTACGATGGAGCTGTCTTCCTCTGAGTTTCAGTTACTATTATGAACACCATTCCTCTCACAATATCTGCTTCCACACAATCCCTTCCACATTCGCAGGTCCTGTCTCTCTCTCTCTGTCTCCACATCTGGACCCATTTCTCTCCCCCCATAAGGTTGTGTATCAGATGTGGGGCCTGTATCAGTTGGTGTCTGTGCGTTACTTGTCACAGTTAAATCTGCATATTTACTGCTCTAAGAGATGATGTGTTTGTATCTGCTGCAGGCTCTGAGGGTCTGAGGTTAAATAGTTCCAGATTATTGGTTAACATCATTTTACAATCTATGTTCACCCAGAACCCACTTAATTCACATCACTGAATGTCCACAGTTAAATACCACACAGAGAGAGAGACACGGTGACATTTGAAACTTCATTACTGAAACGTCACAGCCCAGTGACAGATATCACTGAAACAATGTGAGGTCGAAAGATGGGACTGATGGTGTTTGAGTGGACAGCATCTTTCCACTTGTTATTAGATGATAAATGTAATCAACAGAATCCAGTGTTTGGAAAGATTTAATTTTATCTAAAGATAATTATCCCTCACTGAACTCAATGTCGTAATCTGTTTGTTCAAATATTTTTTTTAAATGTTGTTGCTCCCTCAGTGTCCCTGAGGTGATTCTGCAGTGTATATATTAAAGGCTTTGGGAATAGGTAACCTCAGAGTTTGAGACAGAGAGACTGCCAGCAGCTCGAAGGGACACCACTTCACACTGAAGATGCATCGTCCAATAGACATGGCTGAGAAAATAATCTACCCAATCATTGCCATTATTGGTGTTCCTGGTGAGTGACTCTAACCATTGAGGTTGTGTAAACCTGTGTGTGAGCGGCTCTCTGATTTTAAACTCTGAATGAAAATGCTCCATGCTGATCTCATTGTCACTGTTATGCAGAGACCAGGTGAAAGATGTAATTCACTTAAATCAAATTACTTGAAATATCTCTGTGGTTTTAATCCTTTTCATCAACTGACACAACTAACTCTGCACGTAATTCATAGGCTCAGTAATCGATGAAGTTATTGTATTTAGTGGAATCTTGTGTAATGTTTGATTGGATTTCAGTTACAGCGATATCAACCTGAAATAAAATTTAGTGGGAGTAAGAATAAAATTACCCTTTGATTGTGGATCAGTAACCAGAGCGGAATACCTGACACAAGTTAACAAGTATTGCAGGATGTAGTTGTCAGTGTAGAATTATACTCATTGTGTCTTGTTGGTCACCAGAGTGGTATACCTGATTGAAGTATCCATCTATTTCTGGCACTATCTATCCGAGTCGAATTGTATTGTGATTGTAAAAAAGTACTGGAATGAAATAAGTTGGTTTAATTTCAATGATATATAATTTTTGTTGGGTGAGTGAGATCTCCATTCCATGGAGCTGTCTCTGTGTTTAATCTTTGGAATCGCTCGGAAATAGGAAGCGATTGGTTTTGTTCTAATGATGTTTTGTGGTCAGTGTGTGATGTGAAATGCCTCGGTAACTCGGTGATGTATTGAAAAGAAACAGGTTTCAGCTAGTTCCTGATATTTAAACAACCCAATAACAGAGGGGCAATATTCTGTGATTTGTATTTCAGAAATGTTGTGAACTGTTCACATTTCCATTAATCTATAAATGAACTCCAATGTTTTATTTTCCGGATTGTTATGGTTATATCTGAACTGTGTTGCTTCTGAAAGCGATTTGTGAATCTGATCATCTGAAGCCCTGAACTCCTCGAAAACATTCAGATACTTGATTTCTACAGAGTGATTGGGAAACATATTGTTCTGATCAGAATGAAGAACCTGACACTGAGCTGTGGTGAAATTAATTTCCAATTCCAATACCCAATTTGCAAGTTTATAATTTATTATTAATGTGTTATTGTGTTGAGTTGTATTCTTCCACTCTGCTCATTCTCATTCTCAGTTTGGATTGGTTGGTAAATTTTGAAATGATAATTTTGCTTCCCGATTCCATGTTGTTGATGTAAATGGTGAAGGAAAGTGATCCCAGCGCTGATCCTTGTGGAAAACCACTTCCCACCTTCCAGCAATCAGAGTAAATCCCTTTAACTCCCACTGCCTGTGTTGTGTCTTTGTAACCAGCTTCGAGTCATTCTGCTGCTGGTCCTCTAACTCCACTTGCTCTGAGTTTACTGAAGTCTGTTAACTTACTGAAGGTATCTAGAAACACCATGTGTCGGACATCGACCAGATCATTCCTGATAATTGTGAAAATTATTCAATGAAATCTGTCAAGAATGATCTTAATTTTGGAACATGTGCTGAATGCTCTTTATCACAGCCTGTGTTACTTGATGTATTTTTTTCACTCTTTTGAAGTTAGTTCATTTATTTTTTTATGTTGAGGTTGTGACTGGACAACTGCTCTTTGGATTTTTAAAATTTAATTTCTGTTTAAACTCAAGAAAAAAACATAAACGTTCTAATGTTTTCCATTCCAGTGGGTAACTTCTGATGATCAGCTGCTTCAGAAGGCAGACATGACAATTTTCTTTATTAGCTGATGTATCGAAGAAAGGAGCAGGGAAGTGATGATGGAGATGTATGAAACACTCATTTGTCTTCAGCTCGAGGACTGTGAGGAGTTCTGGGGGCCTCACTAGACGGAGGATGTGATTGCTCTGGAAGGAACGCAAAGGAGATTCACCAGGATGTTGCCTGGGCAGCAGTGTTTCTGCAGTGAAGACAGGCTGGTTAGGCTGGGGTTGCTTTCCACAGAACAGTGAAGGCGGAGTGTGGACATCATTGAGATGTTCAAAATTATGAGGGACAAAGACAGGATAGTTAAGAAGAAACTTCTTCCCCTGAGCAGAGGGGTCAATGTCCAAGGTGTGTAGAGTAAGGTCAGCAGCAGGAGGGTTAGAGGGTTTCTGAGGAAAATAAAATGTTCCTGTGTCATTTCAGAAATGCTGCTGGTCATCCTGCACAGCAAGATCCCACAATCACACTGCAATGTGGGAGCAGCCAGATTTAAAACACAATTGTCGGTGTGATTTGGTGAAAAGCTAAAACACGTCATCACAGATTGACCCTCAGTAACACAATCACTGTTTACAAATCCATCCTTTTGGGAGGAGCAAGGGATTGATTAAGGAAAGAAAAATAGAGTATGAAAGTAATCTAACGTGGAACATGACAACTGACTTCAAAAAATATCTATCGGTATGTAAAGAGAAACAGATTGACAAACTAGGACCTTTGCAGTCAGAAATGGGAGATACTCTAACGGGGACAAAGTAATAGCTGAGGAATTAAATTGAAGATTGCTTCGATCTTCAGAAAGGAAGACATGAATAACATGCCAAAAGTTCTGAGAGGAACAAGTTTTCGAGAGAAGCTGAAGAAAATTTGAATTTGTAGAGAAATGGTTTTGGGGAAAATGATGGGATTGAAGGTGGATAAATCTCCAGGTCCTGATAATCTTCATCCCAGAGTACTTAAGGATGTCTTCCTGGGAATAAGAGGTCCAATGGTGGTTATTTTCCAATTTTATTGGACTCTGGGCTGGTTCCTACAGACTGGAGGGTAGCTAATGCAAGCCCGGTATTCAGACAGGACTGGAGAGAGAAAACAGTGAACTATCGACCAGTGAGCCTAACGTCGGTGCTGGGGAAGTTGCAAGAGTCAAATTTCAAGGATTTGATAACTCGGCATTTGGAAGGCAGTGCCATAATCAGACAAAGGCAGCATGGATTTACTAAAGGGAAATCATGATTGGAATATCTTGGAATTGTTTGAGGGTGGAACGAGTAGAGTTGACCGAGGGGAACCATTGGATGTGGTTTATTTAGTCTCCCAGAAGGGTGACTGAATGCATCATCTCCAGATTTGCAGATGGTACAAAGCTGGGTGGGAGGGTGAACTGTGAGGAGGGTGCAGAAAATATTCAGCGTGATTTGGACAGGCTGAGGGTGTGGTCATACGCATGGCAGATGCAGTTTAATGTGGATCACTGTGAGGATATCGACTCTGGTAGGAATATTAGGAAGACAAGTTATTATTGAATGGGTGTAAATTGAGGGAGGTGGATTCTCATCAAAACCTTGGTCTCCTCGTGCATCATTCACTGCACGGAACCAGGCAGGTACAGCAGGCAGGAATGGAGCTAAATGGTCTGTAAGCTTTCATAGCGAGATGATTCCTATTGAGGGATAGGGATGAGTTGCTGCAATTTATAAAGGATTGGAGAGGCCACACCTGGAGATTTTTGGACAGTTTTGGTGTCCTTATCTGAAGAAGGATGTCCTTGCTATCGAGGAAGTACAGCGACGGTTTACCAGGCTAATTCCTGGGATGGCAGGGCTGTCATATGAGGAGAGATTAGATTGGTTAGGATTATATTCAATAGAAATTTATAGAGTGAGAGGGGACCTCATAGAAACGTATTAAATGCTAACAGAATGAGGCAGGGTCGATTCAGAAAGAATGTTACCAATGGTGGGGGAGTCGAGAACTCGGGTGATAGTTTTAGGATTAGGGACAAACCTTTTGGAGCTGAGGTGGGGAGAAATTTATTCAGTCAGAGGGTGGTGAATGTGTGGGATTCACTACCACCGAATGTTGTTCAGGTAAATGCATTCAGAATAGTGAGAGGGGATCTCATAGAAACTTATAAAATTCTAACAGGATTCCAACGGGTCGATTCAGAAAGAAAGTTCCCAATGGTGGGGGAGTCCACAACTCGCTGTCTTAGTTTGATGATAAGGGAAAACCTTTTTATAACTGAGGGGAGGAGAAATTTCTTCAGTCAGAGGGTGGTGAATGTGGTGAATTCACAGGCATTCTGTGACTTCAAAAATAAATTAGATATAGCTCTCGGGGCTAAAGGGATAAAAGGATTTGGGGTCAGGGTGAATCAAGTTATTAAATTTGATGATCAGCCACAATAATAATGAATGGCGGCGCAGGCTCCTACTCATGCTTCTAGTTTATATGTTTCAATGACTGGGGGGCTCGGCTGAAATGAAACAGTGGAGGACCCCCTAATCACGTCCTCTCTCCCCCCACCCACCTTCCCACACCCCCCAACCCCTTCCCCCCGACAATTTATCTTCTCACCTGTCCCTTCCTCTCGGCCTTCTCTCTCTCTCTCTCTCTTACACCTTCCTCTTTTTCTCTCTCTCCCTCACTGATAACACAATCTAATGAGAACGTTGGGTGAGAGAGTTGGAAAACCGACAATTGCATCCTGAGTGGAATGAATTGCCGCGGCTGCTGCAGTTTTATTAAACGATTGATCTCATAAAATTAAACACAGTAACTGTATGGAATGAAGCGAATGGAAAAGGCATCCTGAGGGCCCTGAGATTAGGACTTGAATTGAGAGGCTGAACTCAAAATTCAAAAACCTGCAAAGCCTGTTACCATGGCGATGCTGACGCTTGGTCTTGGCTGCAAATGTTGCAGTCTGTGTACTCTGTCGGAACCCGCATTTGAAGCCTCCAAGCATTGACACAAGTCCAACTTTTAAGGGACACAAAACCAGCTTTTAAAGGGACCACACTTCACAAACTCAGCTTCCCAACACCAGACATAGAGCGAGAGTTCCGACAATCACCGCCACAGCAAACTGTATTCAAATAGAACCCTGTGCATTTCATTTCACCCTCACATTTATCTCTCTGCCTCACACACATTTTTTATTCCACAATTCCACCCGCTTCTAGTTAAAGAACTTTCATTCCAGGCCATCAAGAATTATTTACAGTGATGAGATTAATTGTTAATCTGACCTCACTGCTGTTAATTTAGAGATTTCTGATGCAACTTGTGCACAGGAAGATCCAAAGCACAGAGGCAGTTTCAAAATTCAGTTCAGAGTTTATGATAATTGTTTTCTGTGTGTGTGTTTCTTGTTTTAATGTACAAACTGAGGCTGCAATATTTGTCGCACAGTACGATCCCACAGGCAGCAATGTGATATTGGCTGAATGTCCCCTCAGTTCTCTGCAGAAAGTGATCATGAACTCCCTCAGTCCCATTGTTCAAGTTGAAGATTTTTTATATTCAAGGCCTTGGAGCCTTCTTTGCAGTCAGTGAGCGATTTTCAAAGAGGTTGACCATTGTTACAATGCAGGCAAAGGGCCCAGGACAGTGTGTGCACAACAAGATCCCACGGCAGTTGCACTGTGAAGCGAATCAAATGAGACACAGCCCTACCCCTGCCTCCATCCTCACACCTGCTGTGAACCCCTTCCCCAAAAGCACCCAACAAAAATCCCCACACACCTTCCACTCTGTGTGTGTGCATTGTCCCAAGTCTGGAGAATTCCCTTCACTTCCCTGGAAAGATGAAACTCTCTCTTAACACTGAGACAACCTTGAAAGCAAGTTCTGCAGCAAGATCGCACAAGGTGCAGTTTGCAGTGTGGAGTGTGTTTTACACCGTTTAATGGAATGTAACCCTGAAAAGTGTGAGCTGATACACATTGGAAGGAGTAATTTGACAAGGAAGTACTCAATGAATGTTCGGACGATAGGAAGATCTATGGTAGAATGTGACCTTAGCGTATTTGACCACAGATCTTTGAAAGCAGAAGGGCCTGTTAGTAGGGAGGTGAAAATTGCATATGGGACACTTGCCTTTATCAATCGAGGCATAGATGACAAAAGCAGGGAAGTAATGTTGGAATTGTCTCGATCTTTGGTGAGGCCCCAGCTGGAGTATTGTGTGCAGTTCTGATCGCCACATTATAGGAAGGATGTGTTTGCGCTGGATGGGGGTACAGAGGAGATTCACCAAGATGCTGCCTTGGATGGAAGATCAACGTTATGAAAAGAGGTTGCGTGGGCTTGGGTTATGAACGTTTTAGCAGAGAAGACTGAGGGGCGACCTGATCGAGGTAGACAAGATTATGAGGGCCATGGACAGAGTGGATACGGAGCAACTGTTCCCCATATCTGAAGGGTCAGTCACGAGGGGACATAGGTTCACGGTAGGGGCAGGAGGTTTGGGGCGGGGGGGGGGGGGGGTGGGGTTAAAAAGGCTCATTTTAAAAAGTCTACCAAAGGAATGGACACAGCTTGTTCCCAGTTTAAAGAGGGGAGTTTATCTCTTTCTGTCACTGAGGGGATATGTATCCAAACTCAGAATTCACATGGAGCTGGGTGGAGGATTACACCAAGCGCGAGGCTGGGGGAATGACATGTTTCCCCCCACCCCCACTTTGTCCTCTCTGGATATGGTCACAGTGCTGCCCATGGGATCATGCTGTGCTTAAAATCCCCACAAAGAAAGCTGGAAAGGGAGAGGGAGAGACTCTGGAGGGAGGTGAACAGGAATGGGGAGAAAGCGAGATGGAGAGAGCAATACTGGGGTGAGATAGAGAGATATGGGGAGAAACAGGAGGAGAGAGAGAACAATTGGAGAGCGATAGGGAGATATGGGGTAAAGTTATAATGTGAATGAAGAATGGAAACGCACTGGATAAGAGAGAAATCCAGATAGAGGGAATAAAGCTGGTCGGAGAGAAGAAGAGTTTAGGAAGAGATAGATAGGGAAGCAAAGGAGAAGGCAAAGAGAGAGGGAGAGAAGAAAGGAAAAAAGAGACGGACAGAGGATATAATCTGTAAATTAGAAGCAGAAAAGCTGTGGGGGAGAGTCAGAATGGGGAGGAAATCTGGAGAGGGGAAGTTAAATAGAAAAATCCTGAATTGACTTCCAGCTCCACCAGCTGTCCAGTCCAGAGACGTGTTCAATCCGGGGTGGGCTCTGATAATTGGGTGCAGGAAGGGATTGCAGATTCTATCTCTGTCCACTTTGGGTCTCATTGGAAAACCCGTCCAGTCTGAATTAACCCTGGAAAACACATCAGGTGAGAAATGCAATCTGTGTGAAATATTTGAATGATGAGAATGTGCAGATTTGCTCCATCAAAGTGAGAGATGTGTAATTCACAGCTTCCTGTCCCCCAGTCCCTACTTAACCAGCGGGGTTACATTGGCTACTTTCCAATCTGCAATGTTAATCTCTAACACAACTCCTCCAACAACACCGCCACCCCGGGAACCCCATTGGATTGATGCTGAAATCCTCTCCTTACTGTGGCTTCACACATGGGGAATGTTCACTCACTCATTTCCCGCCTCTTGTCCCTTTTTCACTGACAGTTAATTTAGTGGGAATTGTGATCCTGAGTCGGGGAAAGTGTGGCCTCTCCACCTGCACCACTCGCTACCTGGTCGCCATGGCAGCGGCGGATCTGCTCTTCATCATCTTTAGCCCCATTCTCAGCAGGATAAATGGTTATTATTTCCCGCTGAGTTTCCTGGACCTCACCTCTGTGTGTCGTGTTCACTCTGTCCTGCTGTCTGCAGCCACAGAGTGTTCAGTCTGGTTCACCATCACTTTCTCCTTTGATCGATTTGTGGCCATTCGCTGCCAGAAACTGAAAACTAAATATTGCACCGGGAAAACTGCGGCTGTGGTTCTGGCAACAACCGGCCTCCTGCTCTCTGTGAGACACATCCCCCGGTACTTTACACTGGAACCTGGGGGGATAATGGACAATGTCCAGTGGGGCTGTGTGACAAAGACAAGCTATTGGACTGATCCTGGCTGGGTTGGATTTTCCTGGTTTGATCAGGTTTTAACCCCATTGCTCCCATTCGGTTTAATCCTGGTGATTAACGCTCTGACAGTCAGACACATTTTGGTGACCAGTCGAGTCCGGAAGGGACTGAGGGCTCAGAGTCAGGGAGAGAATCGCAGAGACCCCGAGATGGAGAGCAGAAGGAAGTCAATGATTTTACTTTTCAGCATTTCCGGGGCTTTCATTCTCCTCTGGGCCGTGTCTGTTATATATTTTATCTATTTGAAAGTGAAAGGATTAATTTACCTCACTCTTCCTGAATACACATTTCAACAAGTCGGATGGATGCTGCAGGATGTAAATTGCTGCACAAACACATTTATTTACGCGGTGACTCAATCCAAGTTCAGGGAGCAGATCAGGATCGCGGTGAAATATCCGCTCACATCAATTATTCAATTAATGA
Organism: Mustelus asterias; assembly: GCF_964213995.1. Lineage (NCBI taxonomy): Eukaryota > Metazoa > Chordata > Chondrichthyes > Carcharhiniformes > Triakidae > Mustelus > Mustelus asterias. The sequence continues at coordinate 328,260 of NW_027590430.1, forward strand.
AGAAACAAAACTGACTGACAGCCAATCACAGAGCGGGATCACTAAATCACCGCCTCAGCCAATCACAGAGAGGGATCACTAAATCACCGCCTCAGCCAATCACAGAGCGGGATCACTAAATCACCGCCTCAGCCAATCACAGAGAGGGATCATTAAATCACCGCCTCAGCCAATCACAGAGCTGGATCACTAAATCACCGCCTCAGCCAATCACAGAGCGGGATCACGAAATCACCACCTCAGCCAATCACAGAGTGGGATCACTAAATCACCGCCTCAGCCAATCACAGAGCGGGATCACTAAATCACAGCCTCAGCCAATCACAGAGCGGGATCACTAAATCACCACCTCAGCCAATCACAGAGCGGGATCACTAAATCACCACCTCAGCCAATCACAGAGCGGGATCACGAAATCGCCGCCTCAGCCAATCAGAGACTGGATTGCTAAATGATCGCCTCAGCCAATCGGACCCCAGATCAACTACTGCACGAATCAGCCAATCAGAATTGCCGCTCACTTCCTGACAGCCAAGTCCACCAATGACTGGTCTCCGCACTCTGACTGACAGCGGGTGAGCCAATCAGAGGCTGAGCTTTCTGAATGACAGCCGTGTCAGCCAATCAGAACACCAGCAGCTAACGGCCCCGCCCCCAGAGCAAATCCGGGAGTGACAAACACTTCAACCAATCAGGAAGCTGGTGTCAGTGTGTGAGGGTGAGTGTGTGTCACTGTGTGTGTGTCAGTGTGTGTCACTGTGTGTGTGTCAGTGTGTATCACTGTGTGTGTGTCAGTGTGTGTCACTGTGTGTGTGTGTCAGTGTGTATCACTGTGTGTGTGTCACTGTGTGTGTGTGTGTGTGAGTCAGTGTGTGTGAGTCAGTGTGTGTCACTGTGTGTGTGTCAGTGTGTATCACTGTGTGTGTCAGTGTGTGTCACTGTGTGTGTGTGTCAGTGTGTATCACTGTGTGTGTGTCAGTGTGTGTCACTGTGTGTGTGTGTGTGTGTCAGTGTGTGTCACTGTGTGTGTGTCAGTGTGTGTCACTGTGTGTGTGTGTCAGTGTGTATCACTGTGTGTGTGTCACTGTGTGTGTGTGTGTGTGAGTCAGTGTGTGTCACTGTGTGTGTGTCAGTGTGTCTCACTGTATGAGTGTGTCAGTGTGTATCACTGTGTGTGTGTCAGTGTGTGTCACTGTGTGTGTGTGTCAGTGTGTCTCACTGTGTGTGTGCGTGTCAGTGTGTGTCACTGTGTGTGTGTCAGTGTGTCTCACTGTGTGTGTGCATGTCAGTGTGTGTCACTGTGTGTGTGTGTGTGTGTGTGCGTCAGTGTGTATCACAGTGTGTGTGTGTCAGTGTGTATCACTGTGTGTTTTTGTCAATGTGTGTCACTGTGTGTGTGTGTATCAGTGTGTGAGCGTCAGTGCCGATGTTCTTGTCAGTGTGTGTCACTGTGTGTGTGAGTGTGTGTGTCAGTGTGCATCACTGTGTGTGTGTGTGGGTCAGGGTCTATCAGTGTGTGTGTGTGTCAGTGTGTACCACTGTCTGTGTGTCACTGTGTGTGTGTCACTGTGTGTGTGTCAATGTGTAACACTGGGTGTGTGTCTGTCAGTATGTATCACTGTGTGTGTGTGTGTCAGCGTGTATCACTGTGTGTGTGTGTGTGTCAGTGTGTGTCACTGTGTGTGTGTGTCAGTGTGTATCACTGTCTGTGTGTCACTGTGTGTGTCAATGTGTAACACTGGGTGTGTTTGTGTCAGTGTGTATCACTGTGTGTGTGTGTCAGTGTGTATCACTGTGTGTGTGTGTGTCAGTGTGTATCACTGTGTGTGTGTGTGTGTGTGTGTCAGTGTGTATCACTGTGTGTGTGTGTCAGTGTGTATCACTGTGTGTGTGTGTGTGTCAGTGTGTATCACTGTGTGTGTGTGTCAGTGTGTATCACTGTGTGTGGTTGTCAGTGCGTGTCATTGTGTGTGTGTCAGTGGGTATCACTGCGTGTGTGAGCGACAGTGTCACTGTGTGTGAGTGTGTGTGTCAGTGTGCATCACTGTGTGTGTGTCACTGTGTATGTGTGAGAGTCAGTGTGAGTCACTGTGTGTGGGTCAGTGTGTATCACTGTGTGTGTGTCAGTGTGTCTCACTGTATGTGTGCGTGTCAGTGTGTGTCACTGTGTGTGTGTCGGTGTGTCTCACTGTGTGTGTGCATGTCAGTGTGTGTCACTGTGTGTGTGTGTGTGTGTGTGTGTGCGTCAGTGTGTATCACAGTGTGTGTGTGTGTGTGTGTCAGTGTGTATCACTGTGTGTTTTTGTCAGTGTGTGTCACTGTGTGTGTGTGTATCTGTGTGAGTGAGGGTCAGTGCCGATTTTCGTGTCAGTGTGTGTCACTGTGTGTGTGAGTGTGTGTGTCAGTGTGCATCACTGTGTGTGTGTGTGGGTCAGTGTGTATCAGTGTGTGTGTGTGTCAGTGTGTATCACTGTCTGTGTGTCACTGTGTGTGTGTCACTGTGTGTGTGTCAATGTGTAACACTGGGTGTGTGTGTGTCAGTGTGTATCACTGTGTGTGTGTGTGCCAGCGTGTATCACTGTGTGTATGTGCGTCAGTGTGTATCACTGTCTGTGTGTCACTGTGTGTGTGTGTGTGTGTGTGTGTCAATGTGTAACACTGGGTGTGTTTGTGTCAGTGTGTATCACTGTGTGTGTGTCAGTGTGTATCACTGTGTGTGTGTGTCAGTGTGTATCACTGTGTGTGTGTGTCAGTGCGTGTCATTATGTGTGTGTCAGTGTGTATCACTGCGTGTGTGAGCGACAGTGTCACTGTGTGTGAGTGTGTGTGTCAGTGTGCATCACTGTGTGTGTGTGTCAGTGTGTATCACTGTGTGTGTGTGTGAGAGAGTCAGTGTGTGTCACTGTGTGTGTGTCAGTGTGTATCACTGTGTGTGATTGTCAGTGTGTATCACTGTGTGTGTGTGTGGGTCAGTGTGTGTCAATGTGTGTGTGTGGGTCAGTGTGTATCACTGTGTGTGTGTGTCAGTGTGTGTCACTGTATGTGTGCGTGTCAGTGTGTGTCACTGTGTGTGTGTCAGTGTGTATCACTGTGTGTGTGTCAATGTGTCCCACTGTGTGTGTGCGCGTCAATGTGTGTCACTGTGTGTGTGTCAGTGTGTCTCACTGTGTGTGTGCGTGTCAGTGTGTGTCACTGTGTGTGTCAGTGTGTATCACTGTGTGTGTGTGTGTGTGTGTGTCAGTGTGTATCACTGTGTGTTTTTGTCAGTGTGTATCACTGTGTGTGTGTGTATCAGTGTGTGTGAGGCTCAGTGCCGATGTGTGTGTCAGTGTGTGTCACTGTGTGTGTGAGTGTGTGTGTCAGTGTGCATCACTGTGTGTGTGTGTCAGTGTGATTCACTGTCTGTGTGTCACTGTGTGTGTGTGTGTGTCAATGTGTATCACTGGGTGTGTGTGTGTCAGTGTGTATCACTGTGTGTGTGTGCCAGTTCGTGTCATTGTGTGTGTGTCAGTGTGTATCACTGTGTGTGTGTGTGTGTGTGTCAGTGATTATCAATGTGTGTGTGTGTGGGTCAATGTTTATCACTGTGTGAGTGTGGGTCAGTGTGTGTCACTGTGTGTGTGTCAGTATGTATCACTGTGTGTGTGTGTCAGTGTGTATCACTGTGTGTGTGTCACTGTGCGTGTCAGTGTGCGTCAGTGTGTGTGTGTGTGTGTGGGTCAGTGTGTGTCACTGTGTGTGTCAGTATGTATCACTGTGTGTGTGTCAGTGTGTATCACTGTGTGTGTGTCACCTTGCGTGTCAGTGTGTGTCACTGTGTGTGTGTCACTGTGTGTGTGTGTCAGTGTGTATCACTGTGTGTGTGTGTCAGTGTGTGTCAATGTGTGTGTGTGGGTCAGTGTGTATCACTGTGTGTGTGTCAGTGTGTGTCACTGTGTGTGTGTGTCAGTGTGTCTCACTGTGTGTGTGCGTGTCAGTGTGTCACTGTGTGTGTGTCAGTGTGTCTCACTGTGTGTGTGCGTGTCAGTGTGTCACTGTGTGTGTGTCAGTGTGTCTCACTGTGTGTGTGCGTGACAGTGTGTGTCACTGTGTGTGTGTGTGTGTGCGTCAGTGTGTATCACTGTGTGTGTGTGTGTGTGTGTCAGTGTGTATCACTGTGTGTTTTTGTCAGTGTGTGTCACTGTGTGTGTGTGTATCAGTGTGTGTGAGGGTCATTGCCGATATGTGTGTCAGTGTGTGTCACTGTGTGTGTGTGTCAGTGTGTACCACTGTCTGTGTGTCACTTTGTGTGTGTCACTGTGTGTGTGTGTCAGTGTGTATCACTGTCTGTGTGTCACTGTGTGTGTGTGTCAATGTGTATCACTGGGTGTGTGTGTGTGTCAGTGTGAATCACTGTGTGTGTGTGTCAGTGCGTGTCATTGTGTGTGTGTCAGTGTGTATCACTGTGTGTGTGTCAGCGTGTATCACTGCGTGTGTGAGCGACAGTGTCACTGTGTGTGAGTGTGTGTGTCAGTGTGCATCACTGTGTGTGTGTGTGTGTGTGTGTGTGTGTGTGTGTGTGTGGGTCAGTGCGTATCACTGTGTGTGTGGGTCAGTTTCTGTCACTGTGTGTGTCAGTATGTATCACTGTGTGTGTGTGTCAGTGTGTATCACTGTGTGTGTGTGTCAGTGCGTATCACTGTGCGTGTCAGTGTGTATCACTGTGTGCGTGTGTCAGTGTGTATCACTGCGTGTGTGAGGGACAGTGTCACTGTGTGTGTGTGTGTCAGTGTGTATCACTGTGTGTGTGTGTGTGTCAGTGTGTCAGTGTGTGTCACTGCGTGTGTGTGTCAGAGTGTGTGTGTGTCAGTGTGTATCACTGTGTGTGTGTTTGTGTGTGTGTGTGTCAGTGTGTATCACTGTGTGTGTGGGTCAGTGTGTGTCACTGTATGTGTGTGTGTGTGTCAGTGTGTATCACTGTGTGTGTGGGTCAGTGTGTGTCACTGTGTGCGTGTCAGTGTGTATCACTGTGTGTGTGTGTGGGTCAGTGTGTGTCACTGTGTGTGTCAGTCTGTATCACTGTGTGTGTGTGTGTCAGTGTGTATCACTGTGTGTGTATGTGTCAGTGTGTATCACTGTGTGTGTGTGTGTGTGTCAGTTTGTATCACTGTGTGTGTATGTGTCAGTGTGTATCACTGTGTGTGTGTGTCAGTGTGTATCACTGTGTGTGTGCGTGTGTCAGTGTGTATCACTGTGTGTGTGTGGGTCAGTGTGTATCACTGTGTGTGTATGTGTCAGTGTGTATCACTGTGTGTGTGTGTCAGTGTGTATCACTGTGTGTGTGTGTGTCAGTGTGTATCACTGTGTGTGTGTGGGTCAGTGTGTATCACTGTGTGTGTATGTGTCAGTGTGTATCACTGTGTGTGCGTGTCAGTGTGTATCACTGTATGTGTGTGTGTCAGCGTGTATCACTGTGTGTGTGTGTCAGTGTATGTCACTGTGTGTGTATGTGTCAGTGTGTATCACTGTGTCTATGTGGGTCAGTGTGTAACACTGTGTGCGTGTCATCATGTGTGTGTGGGTCAGTTTGTGTCACTGTGTTTCTGTGGGTCAGTGTGCATCACTGTGTGTGTGTGCGTGTGTGTATCACTGTGTATCACTGTGTGTGTGTGTGTGTTTAGGTGTGCAACAGTGTGTGTTGTTCAGTGTGTATCACTGTGTGTGTGTGTCACTGTGTATCACTGTGTGTCAGTGTGCATCACTGTGTGTGTGTGTGTGTCAGTGTGTATCACCGTGTGTGTGTGTGTCAGTGTGTATCACTGAGTGTGTGTGGGTCAGTGTGTATCACTGTGTGTGTGTATGACAGTGTGTATCACTGTGTGTGTGCGTGTGTCAGTGTGTATCACTGTGTGTGTGTGGGTCAGTGTGTATCACTGTGTGTGTATGTGTCAGTGTGTATCACTGTGTGTGTGTGTCAGTGTGTATCACTGTGTGTGTGTGTGTCAGTGTGTATCACTGTGTGTGTGTGGGTCAGTGTGTATCACTGTGTGTGTATGTGTCAGTGTGTATCACTGTGTGTGCGTGTCAGTGTGTATCACTGTATGTGTGTGTGTCAGCGTGTATCACTGTGTGTGTGTGTCAGTGTATGTCACTGTGTGTGTATGTGTCAGTGTGTATCACTGTGTCTATGTGGGTCAGTGTGTAACACTGTGTGCGTGTCATCATGTGTGTGTGGGTCAGTTTGTGTCACTGTGTTTCTGTGGGTCAGTGTGCATCACTGTGTGTGTGTGCGTGTGTGTATCACTGTGTATCACTGTGTGTGTGTGTGTGTTTAGGTGTGCAACAGTGTGTGTTGTTCAGTGTGTATCACTGTGTGTGTGTGTCACTGTGTATCACTGTGTGTCAGTGTGCATCACTGTGTGTGTGTGTGTGTGTCAGTGTGTATCACCGTGTGTGTGTGTGTCAGTGTGTATCACTGAGTGTGTGTGGGTCAGTGTGTATCACTGTGTGTGTGTATGACAGTGTGTATCACTGTGTGTGTGCGTGTGTCAGTGTGTATCACTGTGTGTGTGTGGGTCAGTGTGTATCACTGAGTGTGTGTGGGTCAGTGTGTATCACTGTGTGTGTGTGTCAGTGTGTATCACTGTGTGTGTGTGTCAGTGTGTATCACTGTGTGTGTGTGGGTCAGTGTGTATCACTGTGTGTGTATGTGTCAGTGTGTATCACTGTGTGTGCGTGTCAGTGTGTATCACTGTATGTGTGTGTGTCAGCGTGTATCACTGTGTGTGTGTGTCAGTGTATGTCACTGTGTGTGTATGTGTCAGTGTGTATCACTGTGTCTATGTGGGTCAGTGTGTAACACTGTGTGCGTGTCATCATGTGTGTGTGGGTCAGTTTGTGTCACTGTGTTTCTGTGGGTCAGTGTGCATCACTGTGTGTGTGTGCGTGTGTGTATCACTGTGTATCACTGTGTGTGTGTGTGTGTTTAGGTGTGCAACAGTGTGTGTTGTTCAGTGTATGTCACTGTGTGTGTCACTGTGTATCACTGTGTGTCAGTGTGCATCACTGTGTGTGTGTGTGTGTGTCAGTGTGTATCACCGTGTGTGTGTGTGTCAGTGTGTATCACTGAGTGTGTGTGGGTCAGTGTGTATCACTGTGTGTGTGTGTATGACAGTGTGTATCACTGTGTGTGTGTGTGTGTCAGTGTGTATCACCGTGTGTGTGTGTGTCAGTGTGTATCACTGTCTGTGTGTCACTGTGTGTGTGTGTGTGTGTGTGTGTGTGTGTGTCAATGTGTAACACTGGGTGTGTTTGTGTCAGTGTGTATCACTGTGTGTGTGTCAGTGTGTATCACTGTGTGTGTGTGTCAGTGTGTATCACTGTGTGTGTGTGTCAGTGCGTGTCATTATGTGTGTGTCAGTGTGTATCACTGCGTGTGTGAGCGACAGTGTCACTGTGTGTGAGTGTGTGTGTCAGTGTGCATCACTGTGTGTGTGTGTCAGTGTGTATCACTGTGTGTGTGTGTGAGAGAGTCAGTGTGTGTCACTGTGTGTGTGTCAGTGTGTATCACTGTGTGTGATTGTCAGTGTGTATCACTGTGTGTGTGTGTGTGGGTCAGTGTGTGTCAATGTGTGTGTGTGGGTCAGTGTGTATCACTGTGTGTGTGTGTCAGTGTGTGTCACTGTATGTGTGCGTGTCAGTGTGTGTCACTGTGTGTGTGTCAGTGTGTATCACTGTGTGTGTGTCAATGTGTCCCACTGTGTGTGTGCGCGTCAATGTGTGTCACTGTGTGTGTGTCAGTGTGTCTCACTGTGTGTGTGCGTGTCAGTGTGTATCACTGTGTGTGTGTGTGTGTGTGTGTCAGTGTGTATCACTGTGTGTTTTTGTCAGTGTGTATCACTGTGTGTGTGTGTATCAGTGTGTGTGAGGCTCAGTGCCGATGTGTGTGTCAGTGTGTGTCACTGTGTGTGTGAGTGTGTGTGTCAGTGTGCATCACTGTGTGTGTGTGTCAGTGTGATTCACTGTCTGTGTGTCACTGTGTGTGTGTGTGTGTCAATGTGTATCACTGGGTGTGTGTGTGTCAGTGTGTATCACTGTGTGTGTGTGCCAGTTCGTGTCATTGTGTGTGTGTCAGTGTGTATCACTGTGTGTGTGTGTGTGTGTGTCAGTGATTATCAATGTGTGTGTGTGTGGGTCAATGTTTATCACTGTGTGAGTGTGGGTCAGTGTGTGTCACTGTGTGTGTGTCAGTATGTATCACTGTGTGTGTGTGTCAGTGTGTATCACTGTGTGTGTGTCACTGTGCGTGTCAGTGTGCGTCAGTGTGTGTGTGTGTGTGTGGGTCAGTGTGTGTCACTGTGTGTGTCAGTATGTATCACTGTGTGTGTGTCAGTGTGTATCACTGTGTGTGTGTCACCTTGCGTGTCAGTGTGTGTCACTGTGTGTGTGTCACTGTGTGTGTGTGTCAGTGTGTATCACTGTGTGTGTGTGTCAGTGTGTGTCAATGTGTGTGTGTGGGTCAGTGTGTATCACTGTGTGTGTGTCAGTGTGTGTCACTGTGTGTGTGTGTCAGTGTGTCTCACTGTGTGTGTGCGTGTCAGTGTGTCACTGTGTGTGTGTCAGTGTGTCTCACTGTGTGTGTGCGTGTCAGTGTGTCACTGTGTGTGTGTCAGTGTGTCTCACTGTGTGTGTGCGTGACAGTGTGTGTCACTGTGTGTGTGTGTGTGTGCGTCAGTGTGTATCACTGTGTGTGTGTGTGTGTGTGTCAGTGTGTATCACTGTGTGTTTTTGTCAGTGTGTGTCACTGTGTGTGTGTGTATCAGTGTGTGTGAGGGTCATTGCCGATATGTGTGTCAGTGTGTGTCACTGTGTGTGTGAGTGTGTGTGTCAGTGTGCATCAATGTGTGTGTGTGGGTCAGTGTGAATCACTGTGTGTGTGTGTCAGTGTGTACCACTGTCTGTGTGTCACTTTGTGTGTGTCACTGTGTGTGTGTGTCAGTGTGTATCACTGTCTGTGTGTCACTGTGTGTGTGTGTGTCAATGTGTATCACTGGGTGTGTGTGTGTGTCAGTGTGTATCACTGTGTGTGTGTGTCAGTGCGTGTCATTGTGTGTGTGTCAGTGTGTATCACTGTGTGTGTGTCAGCGTGTATCACTGCGTGTGTGAGCGACAGTGTCACTGTGTGTGAGTGTGTGTGTCAGTGTGCATCACTGTGTGTGTGTGTGTGTGTGTGTGTGTGTGTGTGGGTCAGTGCGTATCACTGTGTGTGTGGGTCAGTTTCTGTCACTGTGTGTGTCAGTATGTATCACTGTGTGTGTGTGTCAGTGTGTATCACTGTGTGTGTGTGTCAGTGCGTATCACTGTGCGTGTCAGTGTGTATCACTGTGTGCGTGTGTCAGTGTGTATCACTGCGTGTGTGAGGGACAGTGTCACTGTGTGTGTGTGTGTCAGTGTGTATCACTGTGTGTGTGTGTGTGTCAGTGTGTCAGTGTGTGTCACTGCGTGTGTGTGTCAGAGTGTGTGTGTGTCAGTGTGTATCACTGTGTGTGTGTTTGTGTGTGTGTGTGTCAGTGTGTATCACTGTGTGTGTGGGTCAGTGTGTGTCACTGTGTGTGTGTGTGTGTGTCAGTGTGTATCACTGTGTGTGTGGGTCAGTGTGTGTCACTGTGTGCGTGTCAGTGTGTATCACTGTGTGTGTGTGTGGGTCAGTGTGTGTCACTGTGTGTGTGTCAGTCTGTATCACTGTGTGTGTGTGTGTCAGTGTGTATCACTGTGTGTGTATGTGTCAGTGTGTATCACTGTGTGTGTGTGTGTGTGTCAGTGTGTATCACTGTGTGTGTATGTGTCAGTGTGTATCACTGTGTGTGTGTGTCAGTGTGTATCACTGTGTGTGTGCGTGTGTCAGTGTGTATCACTGTGTGTGTGTGGGTCAGTGTGTATCACTGTGTGTGTATGTGTCAGTGTGTATCACTGTGTGTGTGTGTCAGTGTGTATCACTGTGTGTGTGTGTGTCAGTGTGTATCACTGTGTGTGTGTGGGTCAGTGTGTATCACTGTGTGTGTATGTGTCAGTGTGTATCACTGTGTGTGCGTGTCAGTGTGTATCACTGTATGTGTGTGTGTCAGCGTGTATCACTGTGTGTGTGTGTCAGTGTATGTCACTGTGTGTGTATGTGTCAGTGTGTATCACTGTGTCTATGTGGGTCAGTGTGTAACACTGTGTGCGTGTCATCATGTGTGTGTGGGTCAGTTTGTGTCACTGTGTTTCTGTGGGTCAGTGTGCATCACTGTGTGTGTGTGCGTGTGTGTATCACTGTGTATCACTGTGTGTGTGTGTGTGTTTAGGTGTGCAACAGTGTGTGTTGTTCAGTGTGTATCACTGTGTGTGTGTGTCACTGTGTATCACTGTGTGTCAGTGTGCATCACTGTGTGTGTGTGTGTGTGTCAGTGTGTATCACCGTGTGTGTGTGTGTCAGTGTGTATCACTGAGTGTGTGTGGGTCAGTGTGTATCACTGTGTGTGTGTGTATGACAGTGTGTATCACTGTGTGTGTGCGTGTGTCAGTGTGTATCACTGTGTGTGTGTGGGTCAGTGTGTATCACTGAGTGTGTGTGGGTCAGTGTGTATCACTGTGTGTGTGTGTCAGTGTGTATCACTGTGTGTGTGTGTCAGTGTGTATCACTGTGTGTGTGTGGGTCAGTGTGTATCACTGTGTGTGTATGTGTCAGTGTGTATCACTGTGTGTGCGTGTCAGTGTGTATCACTGTATGTGTGTGTGTCAGCGTGTATCACTGTGTGTGTGTGTCAGTGTATGTCACTGTGTGTGTATGTGTCAGTGTGTATCACTGTGTCTATGTGGGTCAGTGTGTAACACTGTGTGCGTGTCATCATGTGTGTGTGGGTCAGTTTGTGTCACTGTGTTTCTGTGGGTCAGTGTGCATCACTGTGTGTGTGTGCGTGTGTGTATCACTGTGTATCACTGTGTGTGTGTGTGTGTGTTTAGGTGTGCAACAGTGTGTGTTGTTCAGTGTGTATCACTGTGTGTGTGTGTCACTGTGTATCACTGTGTGTCAGTGTGCATCACTGTGTGTGTGTGTGTGTGTCAGTGTGTATCACCGTGTGTGTGTGTGTCAGTGTGTATCACTGAGTGTGTGTGGGTCAGTGTGTATCACTGTGTGTGTGTGTATGACAGTGTGTATCACTGTGTGTGTGTGTGTGTCAGTGTGTATCACCGTGTGTGTGTGTGTCAGTGTGTATCACTGAGTGTGTGTGGGTCAGTGTGTATCACTGTGTGTGTGTGTATGACAGTGTGTATCACTGTGTGTCAGTGTGTATCACTGTGTGTGTGAGTGTGTGGGTCAGTGTGCATCACTGTGTGTGTGTGTGTCAGTGTGTATCCCTGTCTGTGTGGGGGTCAGTGTGTATCACTGTGTGTGTGTGGGTCAGTGTGTATCACTGTGTGTCAGTGTGCATCACTGTGTGTGTGTGTGTCAGTGTGTATCACTGTGTGAGGGGGGTCAGTGTGTATCACTGTGTGTGTGTGGGTCAATGTGTATCACTGTGGGTGTGTGGGTCAGTGAGTATCACTGTGTGAGGGGGGTCAGTGTGTATCACTGTGGGTGTGTGGGTCAGTGTGTATCACTGTGTTTGTGTGGGTCAGTGGTGTGTCACTGTGTGTGTGTGGGTCAGTGTATGTCACTGTGTGTTTGTGTGGGTCCGTGTGCATCATAGTTTGTGTGTGTGTGTGTGTGTGTGTGTGTGGGTGTGTATCAGTGTGTGTTTGTGTGTGTCAGTGTGTTTCACTGTGTGTGTGTTTGGTCAGTGTGTATCACTGTGTGCGGGGGACAGTGTGTATCACTGTGTGTGTTTGTGTCAGTGTGTGTCACTGTGTTTGCGTGTGTCAGTGAGTATCACTGTGTGCGTGTGTGTCACTGTATGCCACTGTGTGTGTGTGTGTCAGTGTGTATCACTGTGTGTGTGTGGGTCAGTGTGGATCACTGTGTGTGTGTGTGTGTGTCAGTGTGTATCACTGTGTGTGTGTCAGTGTGTGTCAATGTGTGTGTGTGGGTCAGTGTGTATCAGTGTGTGTGTGGGGGTCAGTGTGTATCACTGTGTATGTGTGTGTGTGAGTCAGTGTGCATCACTGTGTGTGTGGGTCAGTGTGTATCACTGTGTGTGTGTCACTGTGTGTGTGTGTCACTGTGTGTGTGTGTCAGTGTGTGCCACTGTGTGTGTGTGCGTCAGTGTGCATCACTGTGTGTGTGTGTCAGTGTGCATCACTGTGTGTGTGTCACTGTGTGTGTGTGTCACTGTGTGTGTGTGTGTCACTGTGTGCCACTGTGTGTGTGTGCGTCAGTGTGTCTCACTGTGTGAGTGTGTCAGTGTGCATCACTGTGTGTGTGTGTGTGTGTCAGTGTGTGTCACTGTGTGTGTGTGCGTCAGTGTGCATCACTGTGTGTGTGTGTCAGTGTGCATCACTGTGTGTGTGTCACTGTGTGTGTGTGTCACTGTGTGTGTGTGTGTCACTGTGTGCCACTGTGTGTGTGTGCGTCAGTGTGTCTCACTGTGTGAGTGTGTCAGTGTGCATCACTGTGTGTGTGTGTGTGTGTCAGTGTGTGTCACTGTGTGTGTGTCAGTGTGTGTCACTGTGTGTGTGCGTGTCAGTGTGTATCACTGTGTGTGTGTGTGTCAGTGTGCATCACTGTGTGTGTGTGTGTGTCAGTATGTATCACTGTGTGCGTGTGTCAAAGTGTGTGTGTGTGTGTCAGTGTGCATCACTGTGTGCGGGGGGCAGTGTGTATCAGTGTGTATCACCGTGTGTGTGCCACTGTGTGTGTGTCACTGTGTGTGTGTGTGTGTGTGTCAGTGTGCATCACTTTGTGTGTGTGGGTCAGTGTGTATCACTGTGTGTGGGGGGGTCAGTGTGTATCACTGTGTGAGTGTGTGTCAGTGTGTATCACTGTGTGTCTGTGTGTCAGTGTGCATCACTGTATGTCTGTGGGTCAGTGTGCATCACTGTCTGTGTGTGGGTCAGTGTGTATTACTGTGTGTGTGTGTGTGTGTGTGTGTGGGTGGGTCAGTGTGTATTACTGTGTGTGTGTGTCAGTGTGTGTGTGTGTGTCAGTGTGTATCACTGTGTGTGTCTGTGTGTGTATATATATATATTATACATATATAATCCATATCAGTGTGGATGTGTTTGTGTGTGCGCGTGTTGTCCCAAATCTGGAGATTTCCCAGTCTTCTTGGGTTGGATTGGGGGAAGGCTAACTTTATTGGGATCAGGCAGAAATTGGCAGCTCTTGATTGGGAGAGGTTGTTTGAGGGTAAATCCACATCTGGTATGTGGCAGTCTTTTAAGGAACGGTTGTTAGGGCTACAGGACAAGCATGTGCCTGTAAAAAAGAAGGATAGGAAGGGTAGGATTAGAGAACCGTGGATAACCAGGAAAATTGAGGGACTGGTCAAAAGGAAAAGAGAGGCGTATGTTAGGTCCAAGCAGCTAAAAACGGAGGGAGCTCTGGAGGAGTACAATGAAAGGAGGAAAATACTCAAACGGGGAATTAGAAGAGCAAAAAGGGGTCAGGAAATGTTCTTGGCAGACAGGATTAAGGAGAATCCCAAGGCATTTTATTCATATGTTAGGAACAAAAGGGTTGTTAGGGAAAAAATCGGACCTTCCAGGGACAAAAGTGGGGACTTATGCTTGGAGCCCAAAAAAAGTAGGGGAGATCCTAAATGAATACTTTGCGTCGGTATTCACAAAGGAGAGGGATGTGTTGACTGGGAGTGTCTCGGAGGGGAGTGTTGAACCGTTGGAGAAAATCTCCATTACAAAGGAGGAGGTGTTAGGTTTGTTAGAGAATATAAAGACTGACAAATCCCCAGGGCCTGATGGAATCTATCCAAGGCTGCTCAGGGAGACGAGAGGTGAAATCGTTGTGCCTCTGACGCAAATCTTTGTCTCGTCACTGGACACAGGTGAGGTCCCAGAGGATTGGAGGATAGCAAATGTGGTCCCGTTATTTAAGAAGGGTAGGAAGGATAACCCGGGTAATTATAGGCCCCTGAGCTTGACGTCCGTGGTGGGGAAGTTGTTGGAGAAGGTTCTTAGAGATAGGATGTATGCGCATTTAGAAAGGAATAAACTCATTAACGATAGTCAGCATGGTTTTGTGAGAGGGAGGTCATGCCTCACTAACCTGGTGGTGTTTTTTGAAGAAGTGACCAAAATGGTTGACGAAGGGCCGTGGATGTTGTCTATATGGACTTTAGTAAAGCGTTTGACAAAGTCCCTCATGGTAGGCTAGTGAAAAAGGTTGGATCCCATGGGATAAAGGGGGAGGTGGCTAGATAGGTGGAGAACTGGCTTGGTCATAGAAGACAGAGGGTGGTAGTGGAAGGGTCTTTTTCCGGCTGGAGGCATGTGACTAGTGGTGTTCCGCAGGGCTCTGTATTGGGACCTCTGCTGTTTGTGATTTATATAAATGATCTGGAAGAAGGAGTAACTGGGGTGATCAGTAAGTTTGCGGACGACACAAAACTGGCAGGACTTGCAGATAGTGAGGAACATTGTCAGAGGCTACAGAAGGATATAGATAGGCTGGAAATTTGGGCAAGGAAATGGCAGATGGAGTTCAATCCTGACAAATGCGAAGTGATGCATTTTGGTGGGAATAATGTAGGGAGGAGCTACACGATAAATGGAAGAACCATAAAGGGTGTAGAGACGCAGAGGGACCTGGGTGTGCAAGTCCACAGATCATTGAAGGTGACGTCACAGGTGGAGAAGGTGGTGAAGAAGGCATATGGCATGCTTGCCTTTATAGGACGGGGCATAGAGTATAAGAGTTGGGGTCTGATGTTGCAGATGTATAGAACGTTGGTTCGGCCGCATTTGGAATACTGCGTCCAGTTCTGGTCGCCACACTACCAGAAGGACGTGGAGGCTTTGGAGAGAGTACAGAGGAGGTTTACCAGGATGTTGCCTGGTATGGAGGGGCTTGGTTATGAGGAGAGATTGGGGAAACTGGGGTTGTTCTCCTTGGAAAGACGGAGGATGAGGGGAGACTTAATAGAGGTGTATAAAATTATGAAAGGCATAGATAGGGTGAACGGTGGGAAGCTTTTCCCCGGGTCGGTGGTGACGTTCACGAGGGGTCATAGGTTCAAGGTGAAGGGGGGGAGGTTTAACACAGATATCAGAAGGACATATTTCACACAGAGGGTCGTGGGGGCCTGGAATGTGTTGCCGGGCAAGGTGGTGGAGGCGGACACACTGGGAACGTTTAAGACTTATCTAGACAGCTATATGAACGGAGTGGGAATGGAGGGATACAAAAGAGTGGTCTAGTCTGGACCAGGGAGCGGCGCGGGCTAATTGTTCCTTGTTTCCCGTTTCAAGGCTTCATTCTATGATCATCTTGCTGGTGCCAGTACAGAGCGAGACTGCGGATAGTTGGGAACCTGTCTCGGGGGCAGGGAATTCATATGGTGTTCGTGGAAGTGGAAATGACTAGGGTTGGGAAGCATTTTCTGATCAGGGCCATTGTGATCTCCTGGACTCGTTTCGATCGCCTCAGGGGGTCGGAGAGGAATTTCCCAGATTTTTTTTCCCCATATTGGCCCTGGGGTTTTTCACTCTGGGTTTTCGCCTCTCCCTGGAGATCACATGGTCTGGAATGGAGGGGTGGGGGTGAGTTAATAGGTTGTAATGAACAAAGCATCGTAGCTGTGAGGGACAGCTCGGTGGATAGGATATTGGTATGTAGATCGGCTGGAAAATTGGGCGGGGATCCTGGATTCAGGATTCAATCCTGGACCGGGGAGCGGCGCGGGCTTGGAGGGCCGAATGGCCTGTTCCTGTGCTGTATTGTTCTTTGTTCTTTGTTCTGAGGGGTTAAACTCCCTCTTGAAGTTGAGCGAAACCCTTTTAAAAACATGGCAGTATCTGTAAGGAGCTTTGAGCTTTAACAAAGGGTCACCTGGACTCGAAACGTCAGCTCTTTCCTCTCCTTACAGATGCTGCCAGACATGCTGAGATTTTCCAGCGATTCCTCTTTTGGTTTCAGATTCCAGCAGCCGCAGTAATTTGCTTTTATCCTTTTAAAAACATAATCCATCAGCGCATAGAGATATCACGGATACTGATTCACACAAAGTGAGAGAGACAGAGAGAGTGACAGAGAGAGATACAGAGTGAGAGAGGCAGAAATTCACCACCACCCCCTCCTAGGAATTAGAGTGACAAAAGGCTGAACTTCTAAAACTGAATTGTAAAGGTGTCTGTGCATTCTATTTAATAATTAGCTTCATTGCTGTCTCTCACATTCCTGTTATTTTGGATACAGAACAAACTAATAGACCATTTCGTATGACAGAATTAATTTTCTGTTTGTCATCCACCAAAGGGTTAACATATTTGTGACGAATTGCAAAGCTTGGCTATTTGAACCGCAGGTCTTCAAACTCCAGCCCCCACCGCGTTTGGGGTAATACAGAGACAACAACACACGAGTGTGGCCTGTGGAACAGGCCTCAGTTCATCATCCTCCTCTGGAGAAAATCTCTGGTCCAAGGGTTCCGAGTCACATTTCAGTCTTCAAAATTCAAATTCCTGGGGAGAAGAAATAGAGAAAAATAATTAATTAAATACAAGACCCAGCTCATCACCAATGGGGGGAATCACACAGACTCCGCTCATCGGCAATGGGCTGGCCAGCGATCGAGCTGTCTGGCAAACTGCAGGCTGACAGATCGGGGCCACTGCACATGCGCAGAGTTCAGGAACTGTCAGACTCCGGCCTGAATAGGCCCCGCCCCCCGATCTTTTAATGATATTCACTATTGTGGCCTCTGCGTTGCACAGATTGTGGGAGATTCGAGTCTGAACTCCCACGGAAAAAAAACCAGCGTGATTTACACCAGTTTTCCAGCCAATTCAGCACTTAGAACTTTGTTGGGAGAATCGCCCCCTGGGTCTTGTATCGGCGAGATAGTCAACATCTTTTCCCAAAGGTAGGGGAGTCTAAAACAAGAGGTACAGGTTTAAGGTGAGAGGGGAGAGATACAGAAGGATCCAGAGGGGGGCAAATTTTTCACACAGTGGGTAATGAGTGTCTGGAACAAGCTGCCAGTGGCAATAGCAGAGGTGGGTACAATTTTGTCTGATACAAAGCATTTAGACAGTTACATGGGTAAGATGGGTACAGAGGGATATGGGCCAAATGCGGACAATTGGGACTAGCTTAGTGGTTAAAAAAAGAGTGGTAGGTTGGGTCGAAGGGCCTGTTTCCATGCTGTAAACCTCGATGACTCTGTGACTAACTTTCACAGATACGGGATCTGAAATGTCTCAGGACTGAGCAGCACAGCTCCCACTGGGTACAAATCGTGCTATTTATATGTAATTTATCAAATAACATTTATAACTTAACTCCATGTCTTTACAGCACCTTCTCCTGACCCTCACCACAGAGGGAATGTTTATAATTTGATATTTTATTATTTTGAATCATGTAAATGCAAAGGAGCAGAATTTTAAACAGAAGACCATTCTTTGTGAATGTCTCCAATAGGTCACTTTATCACAGGTCAAACAATGAAGTGGATTGATTTGAATTATTATTGTCACATGTATTCGTATTCAGTGAAAAATATTGTTTCTTGCACGCTTTGCAGACAAAGCATACCGTTCAGAGAGAAGGAAAGGAGAGGATGCAGAATGTAGTGTTACAGTCATAGCTCGGGTGGAGAGAAAGATCAACTTAATGCGAGGTCGGTCCATTCAAAAGTCTGACAGCAGCAGCAGGGAAGAAGCTGTTCTTGAGTCGGTCGGTACGTGACCTCAGACTTTTGTATCTTTTTCCCGACGGAAGAACGTGGAAGAGAGAATGTCCGGGGTGCGTGGGGTCCTTAATTATGGTGGCTGCTTTGCCGAGGCAGCGGGAAGTGTAGACAGAGTCAATGGATGGGAGGCTGGTTTGTGTGATGGATAGTGTCAAAAGGAGGCTGATATTAACACTGCAATGAAGTTACTGTGAAAATCCCCTAGTCTCCGCACTCCGATGCCTGTTTGGGTTACACTGAGGGAGAATTTAGCACGGCCAATGCACCCTCACCAGCACGTCTTTCGGACTGTGGGAGGAAACTGAAGCGCTGTGGGAGGGGGTGTGCGGGGGGAGGGGGTGTGCAGGGGAGGGGGTGTGCGGGCGAGGGGGTGTGCGGGGGAGGGGGCATGCGGGGGAGGTGGTGCGGGGGAGGAGGCGTGCGGAAGAGGGGGCGTGCGGGGGAGGGGGCGTGCGGCGGAGGGGGTTTGTGGGGAGGGGGTGTGTGGGGGGGCGGGGGCGCGTGGGGGTGGGGGTGTGCAGGGGAGGGGGTGTGCGGGGAGGGGGTGTGCGGAAGAGGGGGCGTGCGGGGGAGGGGGCGTGCGGGGGAGGGGGCGTGCGGGGGAGGGGGTTTGTGGGGAGGGGTTGTGTGGGGGGGCGCGGGGGAGGGGTGTGCGGGGGAGGGGGCATGCGGGGGAGGGGGGCTGCGGGGGAAGGGGCGTGCGGAAGAGGGGGTGGGCGGAAGAGAGGGTGTGCGGAAGAGGGGGTGTGCAGGGGATGGGGCGTGGGGGGAGGGGGTGCGTGGGGGGGAGGGGGCGCGCGTGGAAGCGCGGGGGAGCGCGGGGGGAGGGGGTGTGCAGGGGAGGGGGCGTGCGGGGGAGGGGGCGTGCGGGGGAGGGGGGCGCGGGGGAGGGGGCGTGCGGGGGAGGGGGCGCGCGGGGGAGGGGGCGTGCGGGGGAGGGGGCGCGCGGGGGAGCGCGGGGAGGGGTTTGCGGGGGAGGGGGCGTGTGGGGGAGGGGGCGTGGGAGGAGGGGGTGCGGGGGAGGGGGGAGCGCGGGGGGAGGGGGAGCGCGGGGGAGGGGATGCGCGGGGGAGGGGGCGTGCGGGGAGGGGATGCGCGGGGAGGAGGGGCGCGGGGAGGGGGAGCGCGGGGGAGGGGATGCGCGGGGGAGGGGGCGTGCGGGGGAGGGGATGCGCGGGGGAGGAGGGGCGCGGGGGAGGTGGAGCGCGGGGGAGGGGATGCGCGGGGGAGGGGATGCGCGGGGGAGGAGGGCGCGGGGAGGGGGCGCGCGGGGGACGGGGCGCGCGGGGGAGGGGGTGCGCAGGGGACGGGGCGCGCGGGGGAGGGGGTGCGCGGGGGACGGGGCGCGCGGGGGAGGGGCAGTGCGGGGGAGGGGGGTTGCGGGGGAGGGGGCGTGCGGGGAGGGGGCGTGCGGGGGAGGGGCCGGGCGGGGGGAGGGGGGGCGCGCGGAGGTGGGGGGTGTGCGGGGTGGGGGCGCGGGGGAGGGGGCGTGCTGAAGAGAGGGTGTGCGCAAGAGGGGGCGTGGGGGGGAGGGGGCGTGTGGGGGGAGGGGGCGCGCGGGGGAGCGCGGGGGAGGGTGTGTGCGGGGGAGGGGGTGTGCGGGGGAGCGCGCGGGAGGCGGCGTGCGGGGGAGGGGGCGTGCGGGGGAGGGGGCGCGCGGGAGATGGGGCGCGCGGGGAACGGGGCGCGCGGGGGAGGGGGCGTGCGGGGGAGGGGGTGTGCGGGGGAGGGGGTGTGAGGAAGAGGGGCGTGCGGGGGAGGGGGCGTGCGGGGGATGGGGGGTGTTGGGGGGTAGGGGGCGCGCGCGGGGAGCGCGGGAGAGGGGTTTGCGGGGGAGGGGCCTGTGGGGGAGGGGGCGTGAGGGAGAGGGGTGTGTGGGGGAGTGGGCACGTGGGGGAGGGGGCGTACGGGGGAGGGGGCGTGCGGGGGAGGGGGCGTGCGGGGGAGGGGGCGTGCGGGGGAGGGGGGATGCGGGGGAGGGGGGCGTGCGGGGGAGGGGGAGCGCGGGGGAGGGGGCGCGGGGGGGGGTGCGGGTGAGGGGGCGCTCGGGGGAGGAGGCGTGCGGGGAGGGGGCTTGCGGGGGAGGGGCCGTGCGGGGGAGGGGGGGCGCACGGAGGGGCTGAGCGGGGGGAGTGGCGCGCGGGGGTGGGGGTGGCGGGGTGGCGCGCGGGGGAGGGGGGTGCGGGGAGCGGTGGTGCGTGGGAGGTGGTGTGCGGGGGAGGGGGCGTGCGGGGGAGGGGGCGTGCGGGGGAGGGGGCGTGCGGGGGAGGTGGTGTGCGGGGGAGGGGGGCGCGGGTGAGGGGTGGGTGAGGGGGAGGGGGTGTGCGGGGGGAGGGGGTGGTGCGGGGGAGGTGGTGTGCGGGGGAGTGGGCGTGCGGGGGAGGGGGCGTGCGGGGGGAGGGGGCGTGGCGGGGGAGGGGGAGTGCGGGGGAGGGGGCGTGCGGGGGAGGGGTGGTGCGGGGGAGGGGTGGTGCGGGGGAGGGGGCGTGCGGGGGAGGGGGCGTGGGGGGGAGGGGGCATGTGGGAAGGGGGCGTGCGGGGGAGGGGGTGTGTGGGGGAGCGCGAGGGAGTGGGCGTGCGGGGGAGGGGTGGTGCGGGGGAGGGGGTGTGCGGGGGAGGGGGCGTGCGGGGGAGGGGTGGTGCGGGGGAGGGGGTGTGCGGGGGAGGGGGCGTGCGGGGGGAGGGGTGGTGCGGGGGAGGGGGTGTGCGGGGGAGGGGGCGTGCGGGGGAGGGGGCGCGCCGGGGAGCGCGAGGGAGTGGGCGTGCGGGGGGAGGGGGTGTGCGGGGGAGGGGTGGTGCGGGGGAGGGGGTGTGCGGGGGAGGGGGCGTGCGGGGGAGGGGGCGCGCGGGGGCGGGGGCGCGCGGGGGAGGGGGCGCGCGGGGGAGGGGGCGCGCGGGGGACGGTGCGCGCGGGGGAGGGGGTCGCGCGGGGGAGGGGGGCGCGCGGGGGAGGGGGTGTGCGGAAGAGGCGGCGTGCGGGGGAGGGGGTGGGCGGAAGAGGGGGCGTGTGGGGGAGGGGGGCGTGTGGTGGAGGGGGCGTGCGGGTGAGGGGTCGTGCGGGGGAGGGGGCGTGTGGGGGGGGAGGGGGCGTGCGGGGGAGGGTGCGTACGGGGAAGGGGGGTCGCGGGGGGATGGGGCGTGCGGGGAGGGGTGGTGCGGGGGAGGGGACGCGGGGGAGGGTTGGTGCGTGGGAGGGGTGGCGCGGGGGAGGGGGTGGCGCGGGGGGAGGGGGTGTGCGGGGGAGGGGGGTGCGGGGTGCGGGGGAGGGGGGTGCGGGGGAGGGGGGTGCGGGGGGAGGAGTGGTGCGGGGGAGGGGTGCTGCGGGGGAGGGGGTGTGCGGGGGAGGGGGTGTGCGGGGGAGGGGGGTGCGGGAGAGGGTGTGGGGGAGGGGGAGGGGTGGTGCGGGGGAGGGGCTGTGCGGGGGAGGGGCTGTGCGGGGCAGGGGGTCTGCGGGGGAGGGGGGTGCGGGGGAGGTGTGGGGAGGGGGAGGGGGGGTGCGGGGGAGGGGGTCTGCGGGGGAGGGGGTGCGGGGGAGGTGTGGGGAGGGGGAGGGGGGGTGCGGGGGAGGGGGGTGTGCGGGGAGGGGGCGTGCGGGGGAGGGGAGGTGCGGGGGATGGGGGTGCGGGGGCGGGGGCGGGGGCGTGAGGAAGAGGGGGCGTGCGGGGGAGGGGGCGTGCGGGGGACGGGGCGCGCGGGGGCGGGGGGCGCGCGGGGGAGGGGGCGTGCGAGGGAGGGGGGCGTGCGGGGGACGGGGCGCGCGGGGGAGGGGGCGTGCGGGGGAGGGGGCGCGCGGGGGCGGGGGCGCGCGGGGGAGGGGGCGTGCTGGGGACGGGGCGCGCGGGGAGGGGCGTGCGGGGGAGGGGGCGTGCGGGGGAGGGTGTGGGCGGAAGAGGGGGTGGGCGGAAGAGGGGGCGCGCGGGGGAGGGGGCGTGCGGGGGAGGGGGCGTGCGGGGGAGGGGGTGGGCGGAAGAGGGGGTGGGCGGAAGAGGGGGCGTGTGTGGGAGGGGGCGTCTGGGGGAGGGGGCGTGCGGGTGAGGGGTCGTGCGGGGGAGGGGGCGTGTGGGGGAGAGGGGGCGTGCGCTGGAGGGTGCGTACGGGGGAAGGGGGTCGCGGGGGAGGGGGGGCGCGGGGGAGGGGGCGTGTGGGGGAGGGGGTGCGGGGAGAGGGGTGCGGGGGCAGGGGGGTTTGCGGGCAGGGGGATTGCGGGGGAGGGGGCGTGCGGGGGAGGGGGGGCGCGGGGGGAGGGGGGTGCGCGGGAGGGGGTGTGCGGGGGAGGGGGTGGTGCGGTGGTGGGGGGCGCGGGGAGGGTTGGTGCGCGGGAGGGGGTGTGCGTGGGATGGGTGGCGCGGGGGAGGGGGTGTGTGGGGGAGGGGGTGTGCGGGGGAGGGGGGTGCGGGGGAGGGGGGTGCGGGGGAGGGGTGGTGCGGGGGAGGGAGTGTGCGTGGGAGGGGTGGTGCAGGGGAGGGGGTGTGCGGGGGGAGGGGGGTGCGGAGGAGGTGTGGGGAGGGTGAGGGGTGGTGCGCGGGAGGGGCTGTGCGGGGGAGGGGGTGTGCGGGGGAGGGGGGTGCGGGGGAGGTGTCGGAAGGGGGGGTGCGGTGGAGGGGGTGTGCGGGGGAGGGGTGGTGCGGGGGAGGGGGGGTGCGGGGGTGGGGTGGTGCGGGGGAGGGGGTGTGCGGGGGAAGGGTGCGCGGGGGAGGGGGGGCGCGGGGAGGGGGTGCGCGGGGGGAGGGGGGGTGCGGGGGAGGGGGGGGTGCGGGGGTGGGGGTTGCGGGGGAGGTGGGGTGCGGGGGAGGGGACGTGGCGGGGGAGGGGGGGCGCGGGGGAGGGGGGGCGCGGGGAGGGGGGGCGCGGGGGAGGGGGGGCGCGGGGGGAGGGGTGTGTGGGGGGGGGGGGGTTGTGTGGGGGGGGGTTTGCGGTTTATTATATTTTATTAAGTTGTCAATTTTTCACGGCCAATCAACCGAAGCCGCACTTTCAGACTGTGGGTGGAATCCGGAGCACCCGGAGAAAACCCATGCAGACACGGGGGAGAATGTACAAACTTTGCACAGGCAGTGAGCCAAGCCGGGAATTGAACCTGGCTCTCACATTCCCACTTTAGAACGCTGTGCACGCGATCAGAGACATCCCTGACCTTGGTACCCGGGAGGTAACAAACCATGCGGGAGTCTCTGTACGGCGTACTGGCCATCATTAATCGAGGGATTGAGTTTAGGAGTTGGGAGATAATGCTGCAGCTTTATAGGACCCTGGTTAGACCCCACTTGGAGTACTACGCGCAGTTCTGGTCACCTCATTACAGGAAAGATGTTGAAGCCATTGAAAGGGTGCAGAGGAGATTTACAAGGATGTTGCCTGGATTGGGGGGCATGCCTTATGAGGATAGGTTGAGGGAGCTTGGTCTCTTCTCCCTGGAGAGACGAAGGATGAGAGGTGACCTGATAGAGGTTTACAAGATGTTGAGAGGTCTGGATAGGGTAGACTCTCAGAGGCTATTTCCAAGGGCTGAAATGGTTGCTACGAGAGGACACAGGTTTAAGGTGCTGGGGGGTAGGTACAGAGGAGATGTCAGGGGTAAGTTTTTCACTCAGAGGGTGGTGGGTGAGTGGAATCGGCTGACGTCGGTGGTGGTGGAGGCAAACTCGTTGGGGTCTTTTAAGAGACTTCTGGATGAGTACATGGGATTTAATGGGATTGAGGGCTATAGATAGGCCTAGAGGTGGGGACGTGATCGGCGCAACTTGTGGGCCGAAGGGCCTGTTTGTGCTGTGGCTTTCTATGTTCTAAAGCTCAGTCCATCATGCAAACCAGCCTCCCATCCATTGACTCTGTCTACACTTCCTGCTGCCTCGGAAAAGCAGCCGGCATAATCAAGGACCCCACACACCCCGCACATTCTCTCTTCCACATTGTTTGTACCTTTTGATTCTTTATTCAGAATAAAAAAAGTATGAAGTCCAATCAGAGTCCCACACGAGGGACAAACCAGATTCAAGCTGGCAAGACAAGAATCTCCATCCCATCTTGTCTTGATCAAACAAGATGGACGCTGACAGGATGAGGCATTGCAACACCTCCCGGGCTTGATCTGGGCTTCATCCTGGCCAAAAGGCCAAGATGGCGTTGAAACATTGCATCAGGTAAGGCCTCAGATTAATCTGATTGGCTACCCTGATCGCTTGCTCTACCCTAGCAGAGGCAAATCATTCTCGCAGGCATCAGCACACCCCAAGTGCAATGGGCGAGTCACATCCCCTGTCTGATCATGGTGTCACTCCTGCCACCTTCTTCCATTAGGGGAAAGATATAGAAGTCTGAAATTATGCACCAACCGTCTCAAGAACAGCTTCTTCCCGGCTGCCATGAATGGACCTGCCTCACATTCAGTTGATTTTTCTCAGCTCCCGAACTATGACTGTAACACTACATTCTGCACCCTCCCCTTTCCTTCTCTATGAACGGTATGCTTTGTCTGTTTTACCCGCAAGAAACAATACTTTTCACTGTATACTAATACATATGAGAATAATAAATCAAATCAAATTACCTCCCCTCCCCCATTGGCCCCTCCCCTCCCCCCATTGGCCCCTCCCCTCCCCCATTGGCCCCCTTCCCCTCCCCCCCCTCCC